>NW_027176262.1:21917110-21954942 GCF_023349555.1 Cebidichthys violaceus | reverse complement strand
CCCCTCAGCATTAATAATGCACAGGCCTTTATCTTCCCTCTCTGACCTCTTAAATCACTATCACAAAGCTGCTGGTCATGAAGTTAAGACCCCCTCCTACGTCCCAATCCATTGCTCTTCATTACCTATAATCTTATCTTCTCTGCTGGGTTTTTTTTCCACAGGAACCATGAGAATCACCAGGATTATTCAAGTATATTTCCTCTCAGTAGCCCAAGTAACAAATGCCTTGTCTAACACCGTTGGTTAGAACTCGTAAGGATGTGATGGATTTTTGAAAGAAATCATCACTCTTAGTGTGGATATGCAGGAAAATGAAACGGGACAAAACAGCGCTGGTGAACAGATGCAATGTCATGCAACTGTGTGGAAGATTTGCAACATTTCCCATTTTTCAAGCTGTTGTGTTTGTACACATGTATGTGTGTGCCCTTAGATAGCCATGTGTGTGTTTGTGTGTGTGTGTGTGTGTGTGTGTGTGTGTGTGTGTCTGACAGTAAATGAGAAAGAGAGGGAGAAAATCTGATGAATTGTCTCATATATGGAAACCATCAGCAGTCTAGTGATTTATGGGGTTAATAACGGAGTCCATTCAGAAGCCTGCAGTCCTGTTGTTTTTCTGTTTGTGGTGGGATGACAGAAATACTACAGCCAAACCGCACATTTGCTCCATCCCATCCTCATTCAAAAACCCATAAACTCAGTCCTCGCTCGCATCTGTACCATTTGGCACTACGGGCAGGACCACGTGAGCGTACTGGTGCACCGCACTCAAATGACGGCTCTGTTTTGCATTTTTCACCCATTTTCCAAGCAAGACAAAACACAATTACGAACACTTAAATGTAATTCTCTTTCGTAGCCCATCCAAAAGATGGGGTGCATTTTTAAGAGAAAGAAATTTGAAGATGTAAAAGTGACGAATGCAAGGAGTGGAACCGCTCTCAGTGCGATGCTGACACATGGACTGAGCCCTGGCTTTTGTAATGTTAGTCTATTTCTCCATTCAAGCCTTTAAACCTTCAGTCAGGTAAAATATGTTCCTTGTTTGAAATCATACCAACAATATCAGGTAAACCAGGAACGAAGACTAAACTTTTGGTACAGATTTGTGATCTACTGTAATTCTCAATGCCAGCTACATCCTATACCAGGTGCTTTGCCCTCTATGGGCCCTCAAGTGTTATTGTCAAAATAACACGCTTCAGATAAAATGGTAAAAACAGAAAACAGCTTTGTTAATGCATTCATAGCGTCCAAGAAGTGTATGAGCATTTTGTACATTGTTCGTATGATGTTGACCACATTTATGAGCAAATGCCCTCTGATAGTGTGCAATGATATTTGCTAAATATCCCGTTTGACAGTCAATCACTCATTTCAGATGAACAAATACAGAAAATGAGCACGTTATCAAAAAGACATCAACTGTAATGTATAATAGATGCACCTGTTTCAGTGCTGTCTGGGGTAACGTAATTGTGTACGTCGTCTTGAGTTCTATAATGGGGGCAGTCATTATACATGCAGAGCAATGAAAAGATAATTATGAATCCCCCAACCGTGTTCTGTCATTTGGCAGGCTCTTTAACACAAAGCATACGTTCCAATGAGCCTCAGCTAATCTTCACAAGAGACAGGGAAATTGGCTCTCCTCAGCCGACTCCATTCCACTTTTCATCTGTGGACTTGCCAGTTTTGAAATCAACATGAAAGATTGGAGGACGAGGGCAGAACAAGAGCAAGGAGAGCACATGAAAGCAGAAAAGTAAGCGAGAGCAAAGGACGGAGAGGAGAGGAGAGAGCTCAGGGAAACTATAAAGAAATGAGGGAGGGGCGCCAATATGTTTACCTACTTACTGCCACTATAGTGCTGATTGCGTTATCAACACAGTAAACCTGGATATGAGATGGAGGAATAATTGGAACCAGGAAGACAGATGACATTGGTATGCAAGAAATAATGTAACAAGAATATCTGCAGGAAGCGTTATGAAAAGAAGTGACAGAGGAGAGAGAGAGAGAGAGAGAGAGAGAGAGAGAGAGAGAGAGAGAGAGAGAGAGAGAGAGAGAGAGAGACAGAGAGAGAGAGAGAGAGAGAGACAGAGAGAGACAGAGAGAGAGAGAGAGAGAGAGACAGAGAGAGAGAGAGACAGAGAGAGACAGAGACAGAGAGAGACAGAGACAGAGAGAGACAGAGAGAGAGAGAGAGAGACAGAGAGAGACACAGAGAGAGAGAGAGAGAGAGAGAGAGAGAGACAGAGAGAGAGACAGAGAGAGAGAGAGAGAGAGAGAGAGAGAGAGAGAGAGAGAGAGAGAGACAAAGAGAGAGAGAGAGACAGAGAGAGAGAGAGAGAGAGAGAGAGAGAGAGAGACAGAGAGAGACAGAGAGAGACAGAGAGAGAGAGAGAGAGAGAGAGAGAGAGAGACAGAGAGAGACAGAGAGAGAGAGAGAGACAGAGAGAGACAGAGAGAGAGAGAGAGAGAGAGAGAGAGCGCAATATTGGACGGAGGTAGCTAGTGAGGTAGGCTACAGGTTACAGTTTGTGATTGTGGCAACTCGCTTTAGCTGGCAAGAGTTAATGGGAAGCTGCAACCTCCATGGCTCTCTAATTGCTGTATTAAGTGGTGGGTAGGAAGATAAAAGGGAAAGGTGTTGGGCTAAATGTGTGAGGACTCATAATGTTTGGGGGGGGGGGGGGCAGAGGGAGACAAATTAGCCTGTTGATAAAGGCGGCCACGGAGGGAATGACTGTGTGTTTGGAACATTGTCGCAGGTTGATTGATCACCTCGCCACAGCCCCTATGTGTGTCTGCGTGAGTCTACTTTGTGTGTGTGCGTGTGTGTGTGTGTGTGTGTGTGTGTGTGTGTGTGTGTGTGTGTGTGTGTGTGTGTGTGTAAATGTGCTCACAAAAGGGCGTGTGATTAATTACTTTGAGCGTTGTTCTACCTGGGTTATCGGGACGCAATTAAAACTGAAAAGGAGTCAGCCGCGAACGTTGTCAGAGTTGTACAGTTGCATAAATGCGCTGGCTTTAAATGTTGCTGTATTGAGGACACGCTCACTAAACCGCAACCAGGCGCTATCAGCAGGTAGCTGAAGACGCATCCATCAAAAAAAAAAAAAAAATATGTACCCGTAAGAAAACAGGCAATTCAGAGACAAAATATGTTTTTGTCAGTTCTGAAGAATAAAAGAGCACAACAAAGGTGTTTGCATACGATTTGTAAAGAGTGCTAGCCTGGGTTTGATAAAAGATTCTTTATTCTAGTGACTGTGCTTTCAACAAGCCTTGAATCTCTGTTGTCATACTAATGCAATTCATTTTTGACAGAGACTCTTTCAGCCAAAAATAGATCCATCAGCATCCTGAATATATTCAGTGCACAAAAAACACATCTTCAATCGCACACATTTGTGAATACACACATTAAAATAAAAAAACCTTGCACCATGAAGTTAAACTGCAATAACTATAGGCATGGGATGTGGATTAAGCGTAAACACACACACACACACACACACACACACACACACACACACACACTCATAGGCTCATAAAAAATCTGCAGCTCAAGCTCGAGGCCTTGATATGACAAAGACACAGCTCAAGGATAGAAAAGCACTTTTCCCTCACCAAGGCCGATTGCTGTGAAATGGAATGGAAACAATGATACCTATAGCGAACAACAAGCAGGCAGGCAGACAAACAGAGGGAGCGAGCTAACATCACATCAGTGCCGCTGCCACGGTCTCGTTTCATCGACAGTCAAAGCCATTTAGACAGAAGCTGTTAGATGGCCAGACCCGGGGCTGCTGCAGCCACTCGCTCCCGACGACTTCACAGCCATATTTATCTGCATTAGGGATTAAAGTGCTGGGGACAATCAGATTGGAGATGGCTAATTCCACAGCTGCCTACCCCGCAACACAACAGTTGATTATTCCTCAGACTTATCTCTGTGTGTGTTTAGATGAAAGGGCTTGTTGTCTTTTTTTTTTTTTTTTTTCCTCTTTCCCCTTGTGCTTTCCCATTGCTTGTTTATCACCCAACCTTCGAAGCGCATCCTCAGTCGAAGTGGCTGGGTTCAAACAAAATGCCTTCCTGCTAATTATCTGCAATTCCTCATCTTCATAGGACCACTCTCTCCCCCCCAACACTTTTGCAATTGAATGAATTTGAATAATAATGACTACTTGGCTCAGTGCAGTGTAAATAACTGGCTGGTGCCGGTTAGTTGTCCTAATTTCAGTTCTGGTTAGGAGACAGGTTAGGCTCCTTAAGGAGTGTCTGTTGCTAATACTAATGCCAAACTATTGCTGCAACTCGTCATTTTATACATCTATTAACATCATCTTTTTTGCAGTTATTTGGAATGAATCAATGTAGAATTATATTAAATGCTCATCACAGTTTCATGGGGCCCAAAGTGATATCTTCAAATACAAAAAAAAATTCAATTTACAATGATATACAGCACTAGTTTAAACACAACATTGGCAAATGTGTTGAAATGATTAGTCACTTAATAATTTACTTGATTGACAACATCAATAACCAGCAATCATTGTAAATTATTTAGCCGTGATTAATCCAGCGAAAAAAGGAAAAATGTGCTGGTTCCCGCTTCTCTGTTTGAAATAATTATAACTTTAAATTGAGCAACTGTTTTTTTCTTGATGTCCAAACAACAGTAAACTGATGAATCTAAATAAATAATCAACACATGAATCATTATCGTACACAGTTAGCTGCAGCCCTAATGGCGACCAAACATCTGGGGTGTCATTTGCAGGATATTGGAGTCAGCAGTAGGTTCCCACTGGATCCATCAAGGATCCATTGTGCAAATCAAGGGAGTTGCTACAAACAACATTCCTGCCCATGCAATTTACGCCTCCACACTTTTCAGTTACTCAGCAGTGACCCTTGCACCTGCTAGAAAAAAAAATGTGAATTGCTTTCCGCCTACTTATCTTACTTATACTGTTAAAGTGCCTCCATAGTGACAGATGCCCTGCTGATTCTCAGCATGCGCTGTTGTAACTTGTTATAAACAAACAGGCATTCATGTGCTGGTGACAGTCCTGTTGTTTATGAACCTGACTCTTGTTAATGAGCGGACTGAAGAAGGAAAGAAGAAGACTGATAGACTCACATGTGCACACACAGGAAAAAAAAAGCAGAACACACACGATCGATGGATTCAGCATTTTGAAAGTTTACCTGAATGTAAATAATGTCTGAAAGGTTGTTTGTTTTTTCTTTTTTTCTGACTGACATTAGCCCTGTAAGAAGCTGAGACCGTATATATATGTGTGTGTGTGTGTGTGTGTGTGTGTGTGTGTGTGTGTGTGTGTGTGTGCGCTACAGTCTTTCTCTGGATCAGAAATGATGATAAAATCACCACATACATAGTACATAGTAATGATACTTTGTTCCATTAGTAACCTAATGGCATATTTGAAAGATCATTACAGGAATAATGTCACATGAAATAGATCTATACCAACACGAAGAATGGCTAGCTTTAATGAAACTGCCATTAGTGTTAATAGGGGGAGGAGAGGAAAGGAAATGATAGGAAAGAATAGAAGGCTGTCTCCAAAACAATGACAAATAATATTCCTTTAATGAGCGCTTGAAGTTCAAGTGCTTCAAAACATCTCAATGTGACACTCAATGTGAAGCTGGCAGGAGGAGACACATTTGAGAACACACTGACGGGTCAGTAAAACTTTTGACAAAACCACAACGACATGAAGGCAAATGTGCCTCCGTTCATGAGCGCGGCATCGTTCAGAAGGAGCACAGATGATAAATTGGTCCGCTCTGGCACCAGCAGGGACACTACAAACTCTGGAGGCTGCAGAGCTCTCACTCCCCCTTCAAGGGAATCCTTTATTAGCCCCAAAGCTCCATCTCAATGGCAGACGATTTAAGCCTATCCCTTTTTTGGATTTCAAGGCCCACATCTCTGTATTATTCCTCTCTCCCTGCCGGCCCTGACGAGAGCTGTCCACCCTCCCTGGGCGCCCGGAGCCCCATCTCACCACTGTATCGCCTCCCACCCAGCCCCGCTCGGCACAGTCCCCGCTCTGCTCTAATCTGTGATTCAAGCTCCACTGTGGGTTAATGCCATTGGACACACTCCCACTCGATTCCAAATCTCACCTCTGGAAACAGATGAAGAGCATGTACGATGGGTGGGGTAGTGTGCGAGAGAGAGAGAGAGAGAGAGAGAGAGAGAGAGAGAGAGAGAGAGAGAGAGCGAGAGAGAGAGAGAGAGAGAGAGAGAGAGAGAGTCGGGCGGATCCAGCTGTACGCTACAACTCCACAGCCATCGATGGCAGCAGTGTGCCGGCTCTGCGGAGGAGTAAATCAGGATTACTCTCTGGGGGAAACACCCTCTCCCACTGATACGGCAGCACTGGGGATGAACGCTCTTGCGCGGCCCACGTGAGCTTTGTGTGAAACAGAGAACAGGTGACTGATCACAACAGTGCAAAAGGGTGGTGGGGGTGGGGGGGGAGAGATTAACTGTTGCAGGCTCGACTGTGATACAGGAAACGGTCACCTCGTGTGAGCCAAAATCAAAAACACTTCAGTAGCAACTGCCTTTTCTAAAAAAAAAAAAAAAAGGAGTCCAGATGGGACAAAAATGATATGATACGTTTGAAATGCCCCATAATGCAGCAGACTCAGGTGCAGGCCAGGTGCTTGTGGCATTGCGACTTGAGCTCAACTCACAGCCTGTGGTGCAAGAACAGGCTGTTACAGCTGAAATGCCCTAAGAATGAAGTTAAAAATATGACGGCAAAAACCCAGCCGCACACACATATAAACACCTGCAGGTAAGCAACAAGCGAAACACAACAAGCATGTAGCGGAAAGCTTGCAAGGCTTGAGGCAACTTGCAAAGGGACCTCACTTTTAGTTGTTGTTGTTGTTGTTGTTCACTTTGGTGTGAGTGAGTGGGAGCTTTGCCCAGAGGGAATGTTTCTACCTCAGTCGGGGACTGTAAATCTCACATAAATCTGCTTAAAACTGGGACACCTCTATTTGGAATATAGGACTATCACCAACGCATAAAGTATGTTCTCAAAAGTACAACTTCTTAATGGAGGCATTGAAATATTCTTTTACCGTCAGCAAAGCCTATGAGAAGACCAAAATCAACAATGAATAGATCCCACTAAGAAATATTGCATGCGCATCTAAATCTGGATGCATCTTATTCACTGTGCCTTAGACCTCCATTGGTGACCCAAAACGATTAAGAACACATGAGCAAGCAACAGATTTGCATTCCTCCGCTACAGTAAGCTGCTATCATAAACACTCAGTAGTAGTTTTAGTTGACAAACTTCCCGTTGGTTTCGGCCTGTTTATGGGATTTGTTGACAATAATAAAAATATAGAACACGGATAACTTCATCCCTTAAGATTAAAGAATAGTTAGCACTCAGTCCTCACGTGAAAATATGAGGATTTTCACATGTTTCACATTTGATGACACACCGGCCTTGTTGTGAATGCAGTGACTTGTATATTGTCCTTATTTCTCAAAGGACATCTTGTTCTGATCAATAAGCACAATCTCTGCCTTTGCAAAGGCTGGCAGGACGATAGAAAGACGCATGCAAACGGGTCTCTTGGTATGAGGATCGGTCACTCCTCTCATCCTAATTGCACATGACATTTAATTGCGAGAGTGCCGTGTTGTTTAATCAGATGTATCCTCGAGCATCTAATTAGTCTTTGGCAAGAAAAGAAAGAAAAAATTCAAGAGCAAACAAACCCTCATTTGTTTTGTGGTGTCTGAACACAGTTCATCCCGATGTATTTGATGTGGAGCAATCGTTAACAGGGAGGTTTGCTCCACTTAATGTGACTGAATTGATGTCGCCTTGTCTGCAGTCCTATATGGCATACGGGAAATGGGTGTGTGTGTGTGTGTGTGTGTGTGTGTGTGTGTGTGTGTGCCTATAGTGGTAAATGCCATCGCAAGAGCTCTTTTATTGACATCTCAACCTTTCAAGTAGAAAACTTTTGGCTGACTCCTGTCTACATTCATTACCGACCCCCTCGATATCCAACTCAGCCTCATAAAATGACACTCTTGAGGTTAAAAAAAAAGATTTTCAGTACTTGAGAAAGGCAATTAATGTCAAGTGTAAAATTGTCAACGCCGTTGAAGCCTGGAAAGTATGGCTAATATCCCTCATTAGTATGATAAAGGTTTTCACTCTCCCTCAATCTCCATCAGGGCTCACTTCCTCTTCAACGGTCGTAACGCATGTGATCCAAGACTTTTGAATCGTTCACTAATCAAATCAATCACGTGGCGTTTCCTGTAAAATCACCCGGTAAATCTCAGGCAAAAGTAATATCATATGGTGGATCTATTGTTGACTATACTGCAGGTTATGTGACGCTACCTGCACCATATGCCACACGCCTTATTCAGTCCTCTAGCACTGCGAGTCCCAGTCCAGCCATGTCTTCCCCACATTAACATGCAGCTCAGTATAGTAAGTGCAGAAGCCCGTACCTAATGAGTCATGTTCCCCGTCCTCCCTGTAGCAGGATGATGTTCCCAATGAGCTGTGGCATCCGTTCCCATTCCTTCCTCCCACTCCCCACTCTGAGGGCCCCTCTCCTCCACTGACAGCCGTCATCCTGGAGCCGCTCACATCAGCGCCGCCATTATGGGAGTGTGAAAACATTTAACGGAGAGGCAGGTTCATTTGAGCTGCATCATTTCCAACGCGTTCAGACAGGAGACGTGTGGCTTTCATTACGCTTAATGTCCAAACAGACATGGGCAGCGTGCAGGTACTAAGTGCCATTTCCAGTTTTCCATTTATGTTTTACCTTCAGATAAATAAGAGCCAGGGGGGCTCAACCACTACAGGCGTTGTGTATTCAATTGCTTGGTTTGATAGGTCTGCAACATCCAGCCGTCAAATCGCCCGAGGTCTATTTCCACGCGTTCATTGTTTCCCCACCTTATCATCAATGACCTCTTGAACCTCGGGGTGTTTACTTAACTACCCTGCAGCTCCACTGCATGATGACTTGTGCTGTTTCTTAATTCCTGTGGTGCTGTGTGATGGGAGCCTGATGCTGCAGTGTAGCATTACAGCACTTGGCTGGTGATTGTTTACCTCCCCGTCCCCTTATCCTCTGGGAAAACCTTCAACGTACATTGCTGACCACAGGGACATTTTCACTGAGCGTAGCAACCTGGTGTCCTACTTGCTTTTCAACAAACAGCGTGATCAGCGGTGTCAGAAGGACTTCACTTTGATTATGGAATCCCGAAACTCTACGGTCAGCACCACTGCCGTCTTCACCCCTTTTTGATGATGTCACAGGGCGGGTCACCCCTTCCCTCCCTCCCTCTCTCTTCTGTGAGGGTGGAAAACTTCCATCGCTGCACTCAAGAGAGCCCTTCTGTCTAATCACTGCTGCCCTGCAGAGTCTCCTCTCTGCCCCCAATCCCATCCGTATGTGCTGCTCCTAAATTACCCTGGCTAAGCACCCTGTCTCACTCCACTCAGGGCCATTACGCCGCCCACCCCCTCCCTATTTGACTGCTAGACTTTCAATACGGTGTGCGCTGTGAGGGTTGCCTGACGGGCCACGGGTCAGACAGCCAGCATCTCCTCTTCCTCAAATCACAGAGGCCTCATCGCAGGCCCGCATCAGCAGCACACTGAGGCTGAAGGGGAGGGCTCTCTTTCACTGCTCTCCAAATATCACAGGTGTTTATGGTCGCTAAGCCTTGGAAGATGTGTTAAAGCACAGAAAACATCAAAAAGCAAATGTAGAAATAGCACGCGAGCCAAGAAATAAATAAATAAATAGTGCCAGAATGAACAAAGAGATGGAAGTAGGACGTAAAGGCTCCGGTTGTTTTTAATCAGGTATTGAAGCACTGCCATGTTCTGTGTTCTTTTTATTGTCACACTGCCCATGGCTCTCTAAATCTAGTGACATTTCAAGTCAGCCTGTCAGCTATGGTACAGACCCGATGGTTTATAACTGCTTTAATATTTCAGTCCCCCATGGAGAGATGCTGGTCCTCCCTTCTGGCCTTCCAAGCAATGGGTGAGGGATTATACTTGGTGGGATTCTGGGCCCTAAGCAAGCCTCTCTTTCATGCCTGCCTTCCTGCAAGCTGTTCCTGGACTTTTGCAAAGCCCACTGTTTTTCCTCTCGCTGTGCTAATTTATCTAAAAACATAGCACCCTGACAGCCAGAACCCCAAGCTGCCTTTATGGGTTTGGGGGGGGGGGGGGGGGAGATTCTTATCCAAAGCCACTTGGCCCATCCATCTGTTTGGCCCCGGAACCTATGCATCTGCCCGCTGCTATTGTTAGGCTTTGTCAGATGACAGGCCAAGACCCTCACGGGGAACCTTGGTCAACTCTCATGCACAGTTGTGTGTGTGTGTGTGTGTGTGTGTGTGTGTGTGTGTGTGTGTGTGTGTGTGTGTGTGTGTGTGTGTGTGTGTGTGTGTGTGTGTGTGTGTGTGTGTGTGTGTGTGTGTGCGCGCGCACACGTACACGGGTGTTTGCGATTGCCTTCAAGGGCCAGAGAGAAAGGCCAAGTGCTGGCTCCGGCCACTGTCTTTGTTATGGCGGCCTGCGGTGGAAGCAGCAGTGGCCAGAGAACATGCTGGGAGCCCTTGTGCCATCCCAGCAGACCTGCCTGGGTGACCTCCAGCCACAACTCTTTCCTAGGGTAGCGGTTTACAGAGTCGCTGTCAGACTGCAGGAGATCTCAGATGTGCAGGTCAGTGTTTTGTTCCCCTTTTACCCTCAGATGGACCTTCAGAATACATAAACTTGAAACCTATTTACATGCACAGCACAGTTGGGGGTGGGAATGCATCCACTGTTTGTTTCATACTGTTATTAGCCAAAAACAAACAGAATGTATATATGTATACACAAACAGACTGAAAGAGCGTGCACAGCATTAGCGTGACCTCGTTGTTGTCTTTGTTGAAATACGGATGGATTATAATGTGGCCTTTTCATCTTTTCAGCCACTTAAAATGGATTAAATGCATTCATTTTCATTCACACTTCATAGGATGAATGGCTTAATGTCAGAACACAGAAAATGATTCCACTCTGGACAAACACTGGACAGATCTAATCAGAGGAACTCAATGGATATCTCACTGTTACTTTAAGCTTTACTTTGATCCAACACGTACCAAATTAGACCCCCCCGTCTGTCCCTTATGGTCTAGGGTCCCTGCAGAGACGGCTGTTCCAGGTCAAAGACTTCTGCACCGCTTAGGCCATGCTGTTCCTCTGCCCTGCATTAACTTTTTATCAGGTAATTAAACCCAGCCTTCCTCTCCGATGCACATCTTTGACTGAGTGTCCAGAGAAAGCCGCGCTGCACACGACGTGGCATCAAACCTTTACTTCACCACCTCCGTGTGCATTTTGTATTGTTTATGCTGCATTCATCTTTTCCACATTTAACTTTTCACACATTTTGCTGTTTTGAATAATTAAGAATGTTGATTCCCAAATCATGAAAGATTAATGTAAGAAGGATGCATAATTAAGAGCTTTAATTCCAGGCTTTCTGACACATTCCTCGTTTAATTATCATTTTGGGGGAAGGGCTGTATATAATGGGAGGAGACGGGCAGATTTCATCTGAGCAATGTGATGATCTAAAATAAAAAAAAGAATGCAGTCATGAGAAGAAAAAGTGAGGATTATCTCATGAGTTATGTGTGTGTGGTCAGAGATACTTCATTGTTAAAGTGCAAATGTAAGCAGGGTAACATTATGTACTGTAACTAAGTTTATCTTTTCTTACAGAAATGAACTAACGTTGTTTTTTGAAACGCCTTGGAGCCAAACACCAGGTTCCAGAAGCTAATTCACCTCATGAGTTCAATGATGAATGGAGGCCATTATGCAATGAATAACAGGAGTCAAGTGGCTTTATTACGCACAGCACGATAAAACTTCAATAATGCATCCATCGGTAGCTGTACGCAAACATTAGACACAAAGTGGCTGCATTCTGTATGATCTATATATTCTTGGCTGCCACAGTCTAAACATTATTATTTGTAATTCTTATTAACAGTAATTAAATGGTGTCTTGTGTGCTATGCATAATAGACAGTAGTCAAGAAATGAAATGATCGGTTGTGCACTTCTCAAATGTGGAACTTAATACAAACCTCTACAATAATCTATCACACAAAATATGTAAAATATATGCTATTTAACTAAAGCGATCCTTTGGTGGAATGGGTTTACATTCTGTCTTGGTTAAAGTCATGCTGTTTCCTACTCTAGCCAAATATTAACCGAACACAAAAGTAACCAGTATCAAGTTTGTCAGCGAGTGGTTTCTACTCTTTCATTATGAGGCCAAATAGTTTAGCTTAGCATTTGGCAAAGTCTAATTTGGACAGCATATATTGCATTTTTGTGTGTCAGCATGTGTGTGTGAGTGGGAAGCAAGTGAGCACAAGACTAAAGTGAGTGAACAATAAGGACAAGATCCAAGAGTGAATATGATAATGCACGTTCAGGTGGAATCAAAAGCAGCATCCTCTGTCCTGGGAGGAGCCATGGAGACACATGGATGCTGCTTTAAGGTAGCGTGGTTAACTTATCAGCCTCCTCCACACATTAATTAGTACCCAGAGGAAGAAGGGAGGGGCAACTGGGACAGAGGAGCGGTGAGAGGGATGACTGGGGGGTTACAACATGGGATCCCCTGGTGGCAGCTACAGCATAGCACATACTCTAGAGGACACGCCGCTGAAACAGAGATGAAGTTCTGAGCTCTAAAATAATATGTTATCTTAACTGGTACTGATCTGAGGCGATCCGGCTGCTATTTTTTCATAACCGCAAATATTCAGTTTCTCCCAGCCATATACGGTAAACAAGTAGAGTTATGCTGTCAGCATATGGCAAAAATAATAGCAATAACAATGATGAATAATAACAATAATAATTTCCACAGGTCTCCTCAACATATTTAATCAATGATTAGTTTTAGCTCATTATGCGCTTTAAACGATTGAGCTTCAGTTCTCAGATTAATACAATCCACATCTGGATCAATTATCATTATCTCCGCCTGGAGGATCATGTGATTGGTCGCGTGTGTCAGCGGGTGCATGTGTGAGTGAGCGAGCATCTCTGCGTCCGTCCGCGGCAAATTTTGGCACACTGCTGCAGCAAACTGCATACAATTTTGGGTTGTCATTTATTTCTGCGTGCACAAGGACCTCTCGTGGTTGAGTTGCAGTGACTCACAGCTTGCACTCTAGGGGGCGTTACCCAATTGTGGGCTGTATTCATTTAATACAACATCAGCGGTCGTCACCTGGCGGAGATCCACACCTTTCTAGTGTTAAAATAGTATTACTTCTGTTTATTTCTAACACTATTACTTACTACTACTATAACTTACTTAAGTACTCGATGTTGTAGGGTCAGAATAGTATGTATCTCTGCTCTGCCTCTGTATTATAAACCTTCCATGTCATCCGGAGCTGGCCTTGATACCCTCCTCAGAGTTAAAACAAAGCTTGTTGAAGTAGCCTTTAGTTTCACTGGAGCAAACATCCTGAAGATCTGACGTCTGTTCTTTTAAATCAAAGCTAAAAACCCTTCTAGTTGTCACTGCCTTTTATTCAATTTGGAGCTATTTATGTCTGCGCAGTAACAGCACTAACGCGGCACAATACTCCTAACTGCTACAGTAAAGCTGCTTAGTGGTCAGTGGTACGTGACTGTGTTTGTACAAGGCAGCCCCAGATGCTGAAGTGTGTGCAGGTGTGATTGTGCGAGTCAGGACATTTCTAAAAAAAAAAAAAGTGCTCAGTCAACTCATCCTGGGTAAATATGTGCTAAAAAGGAGTTATTCAGAATCACAAACACTGACTGACCTAAAATAAACCACCAGCCTAACAATATTATATTATATTACTGCACAGCAATGACTTTCTTCAGAAAATAATGCAGCACTCCATTACTGTAAGAACTAAACCGTTTGTATTCTAATACGGCCAGAAAACCTTAAAACTGTTCTCCACTGTAAAGCTGAATACAACTTTGTCATCAGTAATGTGTCATATTGAAAAAAAAAGTGTCTTCTTCTGAAGTGAAGTGTTTTCCAACTACGAACACACGGGCTCATTGCCAGCTGTAATCAGTTTAAATGTATGCATTCATCAGATGCTTCACAACAGCTTTGATCATGAATCAAACAGAGATTAGACTCAGATCAAATCAAAACTGTATAATCCAAACACCAACAGAATTGGAGGTGCTTTGTCGTATGGAAAACATAAAAAAAAAAAAAAAACCTTCACTTCACATGCCAAAATATGAGGTCGTATTTTGCCTCTCATGAAAGTGGAGACAATGTTATTAAAAAGAGAAAGATGTCAGGTCCTTATACAGACAACGAGCGGTGATGTGCTATGTGCAATATGTGGTGTGTGCGCATTTATGCTTGTGTGTATTAGAGTATTTTGTGTATGAGGGGGCTACAAAACGAGTTAATATACTTAATAACAAACTGTCACACTTGAAGATTGCTCCTGTTACAGTAATAATCACAGGGAACATCCTGACACAGATAAGTCTCAATGGGCCAATGTTGTTTCACATCAGAAAGCTTACAAACGATGAATTGGAGTCATTAAAGACTATAGGAATCTCGATAAGGCTTAGATGAAATGCTGGCGTTGCGATCATCATTCGCCCAAAGGCAGCATTTTTTTTTTTTTTTCAAAGAATAATTAAGCCTTACATTATTAGGACCAAGGGTGTATCCCCAGTAATTATCACCCCTCAGCGAGACTGCATGAAAGCATCTTGCCTAATGCGCTCGTGTTTTAATATTCTGCTGCTTTTTAAAAAAAAGACACCCAAATGGCGAGATGAGTCTAATCCTGCCATGCAATACTGACACCCTCGTACGCCATCTGTTTGAATACAGTAAATCTGGTTGAACATAACCGGCTCATAATGAAAAGATAGTAATCCTGTAAATTGGGGCAATGAGAGAGACCAATATCTTTAAATGAAAACTCCCGCTCAGCTTCAGTGCTCCAAATTTCCATCTCGCCTGATAGAGTGCCAGCGAAGCCTAATGATGCTTTGGATAATTTTCCATTTGTTTGATGTGTTTCACGGATTCAGGTACACTTTCCATTAAAGTGGGTCACTCAACATGTAACCGAAATACTGCATGTGCTTACAGTCAGGCGCTCCAGAGCGGTGGCAACGAAGCGGATTATTAGCTACCTGCTGCCAATGAGTAACTGTAAACACACCAGCGATGGAGGTGAAAGGAGATGATGGGGACGTTGGGGGATTTTTGCAATTTATTATCCTCCGGCAATTAGCCAGAAAATGCTACAGGCTCTTTGATTGGGGTGGGGGGGGTGGTGTTTAAAAATGGAAGAGATAAGAGAGAGCCACAGATGTAGCAGCCCTTCCTCGTGGAAGACACTGGCTGCGGGCGCAAGAGATAGCAGAAGCTCTGATAGTCTCCTAGTCAGACAGAGAGGCCCAGATAGGCAGTGCTGAACTGATCCACTGGTGATAACTCCTGTCAATCAGGCCTTGGGCTTGATTAATACATGCGGCTCACGGGAATATTAGGCCAAATGGGAGGGTTGCTGTGAAGGGTTACAGAGAATTAAGTTCTGGAGGGTGAGTAGATGCAGTACGGCTGTGTCTCAGCTAATGACAAAGAGCGAAAGAGAAACACGCCAGCGAGGTCAACTCTTCGGAGGGAGCCGGGGGAGCGTCACGGGTGAGGCATTTTTGACTGACTCACCCCGGTCATGTCAGCTTGGGTCAAGGTCACGGTGAATCTATCGCTGTCTTATGGTTTCAATCAAAATTCTGATGGGGAACTTGGTACTGTCCGTAACCCCTGCCCTTCACTGTCATGTTTGAAGTCCATCTTTTTGGATCCCGGGCCGCAGGGACATATATTCACTGTTACCGCACGGATTTAAATCGTGAGCGATTCTTGGATGGACACCAGGACAATCCATTATGTGGGAACTGATAAGAATGAGAAATAGCATTAAAACAGCGTGTAATCTAAAATCAATCTTCAATGCACTGTTAAGGCCCGCGCCCATTTACAAACCTTTTATAGGAAAGTGAAACCTGATTTGTACGGTAATCTCCATATTAAAAAAAAAAAAAGACCAACTACTAGCTTACTATGTTTCTAAACGGCCGACTGGACAGCGTGTATGCTGAGTAATAAATCCGCCTGGTATTAAAATGTGGTCTCTGTCTGGGCTGTTGGTGTACTTTATCTTGACAATGACATCAGATCATGCGTCTTTACACTCAGATCAAAATCATAGCCACACCTCCTCCAGATGTGGTCTGGTGGATTTGATAGCTGATAGCAATGCGTCTATCTGCATTAACATATATTTTTCATTATCCTCGTCCGGATTCTACAGTATGTTAATACCAGGTGTGGAAAAAAAAAAGAACACGCATACGAAAGTTCCCAAAGAAAACAAATACATTTGATGCTCGGTGAACATACTTAGTTCCATCCCAGCTGACTGTGTCCGCGTTCTCCACATCCCCCAGCAAACGTGCCCAGAGCATTTCTGTGCCCCGTATCCGGTATGCCATTGGTTACGGTGGATAAGAAGAGCGTTAGGTACTGCGTTAGAAGGATGCCATGGAAATAGCAGGACTACCTCTGTGCTGCACAAGAATGAACGTTAAAATATGTTGACACATCTAAGAACAGAGCCTTGCTCACCCACACAACCTGCTGCGAAGATATGAGTAAAGCAAACCTTCCAAGTTATGAAATTGACATTTGATAAAAAACGAAGCATAGCCGATTGTACTGTGGGCATTTCTCAGAAGCCCCTTGACATCAGAACCAAAACAGAAACTGCTGTTAAGCCTGTATTGATTCGGTTTTTTAATGCTTATCCCACTTGTTTTACCAGGTGTATTAAATTCACAACTGTCCTTGAAGCCTTGTACTTCAAGCGAGAACACAAGAGACAAATCTCTCCGACATCCCATCCCTTCTTTACAGTGTTAACCCTAATGACCCCAGTCAGAGAGGAGCGAGAAAAAACTAATTCTGTGTAACTTTTTAATGTCTGCTGCTGATTAAGATAAAGCCAGCCTGTCTCGTATCATAGTGATTCTCCTTGCCGTTCCCCTCTGGAGCCAATTTTGTTTGGTTGGGAACAGTGGTAGATAAAGCTGAAAGCTGGCGAGTTCTCTAATCTGAGGAGCGGCGTCGGAGCAGTCGGGGTGACGTGGGGGAGTAGTGTGCTCTCAGAGCATGGACAGATAAAAAAAAAAAAGGAAAAGGACTGTGATTGGGATCAGGAGTTTGATGTTGGGTATAAGATAACAAAGACAGCACGTCATCCCAATGGGACGAGGTTGAGGATAAACCCGCCCCCTCTGAATCTTGTCTGGTTTTAACTGAGTCGGGGGCTTAAGCCAACAGAAGTATTGTGAGGGAAATGTGAATTTCGCAAAGAAGAGGTGCATGCTGGGATGAAGGGCTTTGCCACTCAGCCCTCTGAGATCAGGTGAAACAGACTGTGGGCGCAGGAGCACATTGGTGTGGTCAACTACTGTTTTATCTAAGTTTGGTGACCGGAGGCATTAACACCAACGGGCAGAGGCGCCATGTCCTGATGCAAACAGTACAAACACTGCTTCTCCACCCAACCCTGAACCAGCAGGATCCTTTGGCACCGCAAAATGACCAGACAAGTACGCGTGCAAACAAACAGCATTTGCCCAACGTGTTCGACAGCAAACAAATGGATTTGTGCCCAACATAAATGGCACACTGAATGTGCCATCATTGCAACTGTAAATATATTTAAAGGGGAGTTTCAAATGAGTTAAAGATGCATTCAACTGCCGGCTCATATAAAAAAAAAAAATACTTATTTTTGAAAAAGACAATTAAAGGCTAGAAAGAATAGAAAAGAACATCGAGAAACAGTTACATTCATACACTAACAGCACAAACATTCCCATGTAGAGTTATATAACCATGGGGTAGAGAGAATACTACAGGATTATTTATGAGGGGTAAAACTACAGAGTAGTTGTTATTGCTGTGTATCAGGAAGTCCAGGATAAAAAAAAATAAAAAAGCTCTTCCCTTGAGGCGAACTGAAGTAACCCATTACAGCACATACAATAAAATATTCATATGTGATCATGATGGCCTATTTACAGTCGCACCACACCTTTTTCATTCCAGCCCCGTAAAGTACCGCTAAGTGGTGGGAGAACATTTGGGCCTCATCCACCACCATAAGCCAGTCTGTTACCATCTGTGTGGAAATCTACAGTTAGTTATTCTTTTAACTGATACAGTGGGCCATTCTTATAGATACATATCATTAGAAAATAGTCAAAATAGGCCGAGATGACAATATAAAAGCAATATATTGACTCATAGGTAGCTTACAGACATATTAGAATAAAGCACTGTTATGATTCTAGGGTGTATGTATGTAGCTTGTTTTTCCATAATATCCCCATCATTAGATTCACCTGTGGTCACAAACTGTCAACCCGCATCTGCTCATTCATCTGTTGGAGTCAGAGTCTCTCCTCTCCGCTGTTACCGTCGGCTGCCACAGAGCACAGATTTGGGGCATGTGTGGGCATGGATGAAATTATCTTCATCAACTGGAACAGTGCTCCAATATGCTAATGTGTCTTCTTAATCACGAAAAAAGGATGTTCGACGGTATTGACAAAACTTAATCACTGCATCGCTGAAGCGGTCCAACGAAGCCCGAAACGCGTCGGTCGTACAATAAAGTTGCAGCGCTGAAGTTTTTACCTCTTCGCACTTTTTCCCCTTCTCCATGCATCTTCCGAGTGAGTGAAGTGGGTGAAACCTCCCCCACTCTACAACAAAGTGCTGGAAACATTTCAAGCATTATTAGCAACAACAGTGAGACCATTAAGAGTTTTTGTGGCGAACGATCACAGTCAGCAGCTACTTGAGTAACACCGACATTACACCCGCTTGCCAAATTGCAGCTTGGCAGTTTTGCTTCTCGGCTCTCGTAGCAGTGGAACGCCTCTTGTGAGCTCCGTTTATGAGCAGTGACACTCACCACCAGCTCTTCACGGCTCCTCAGAGATCCCTTATTCGCTATGCAAGTGCAGCAGAGCGGCCGAGTTCAGCATCCAACGCTTCGGCACGGTGTGAAAGTGAGGTGCCCTCCTTTTCTTTTGTACGAGCAAGTGTTATTCAAACTAATACCAGCTTGTCAGGAACCTAAAATAGGATGAGTACAAGAGTGTTGACAGAGCACCGGATAACAAAATGGCTATTTATAGACAAGACATCGTTATTCAGACCATCAGCAACAGAACAGAGAAACACAAACACTTTAATCTTTTCCAAAGGGTCCAGTTATGTTCTTCAGACGTTTATTCCAGCACCTTATAGCGAGTTAAAATCGTCTTGCGCTATTCAGTATTGAAGCAGTAAAGGATAAGAGCTTCTCAGGGAGCCAGACAGCCATTCTTCTTAGAAATTTGCATATCCTACTGAGACAAGCTTGGCTTCAGACTCAAAAGGACAGAAACAGAAACAAACACACACAAAAGCAAAGCTCATTCACCAAGCTTTTGTATTTGAATAATCCAAGGCTCTCTCTTCAAATATTTTTGCTATGGCGAATCAAGTAGGCGTACATATTTAACGTATGGAACTGCTTAATGGCTGGCATGGTTGATATTGTGAATGAATGAAGAGATTAAGACATGACCAATTTAGTAACATACTCCAGGACTGCAGCATCTTGGCTGTTTCTGTTCTAATTGAAAAACAAAACCAAAAAAAAAAAAAAAAAACAATCGAGCCAAGAGGTGTTTTTGCTGACTGATTCATTCCTTGGCTCTAATGCTCTTAAAAAGAGCATGCAGAGTTGCATGTTGTCGCTATCATGGCAGTGATGCACTGGTGCTGATCCCTAAATAAGATTTCATCCCCTGCTCCATGGATTAGAGTGGTGAAAAGATTCGTCTGTGACATATTATCTTCTCCACACGTGAAAAAAAAAAGAAAAAAAAAAGACTGTTTGAGACTGTGATATGTCTGTTACAGTCTTACACTGCTCTTCACTCACTCACACACACACACACACACACACACACACACACACACACACAAATTTCAAGGTCTGTTGTAACAAATGAAAACGCCGGGGGTAAAGAGTCAAGAGCAATGACGCACAGGGCTTACTTACTTCAGTCAAGTTTTGAGACTGAGTAAGCTTTCTTCCATCGTCTCTGCTTTCTCACACTGTCAACTGGAGCTGACAGAACAAAGTATAGTGCCACCTGATATTCCTCCACACACTGTTCACTAGCGCCTTCTAATAATAGTAGGAGTCGGAGACGGCCACCTGACTGTATTCTGCACCGCCAACTGCATTTTCCACACTTTGGAGCAGAATGGGCTAAAATCTCCCATTAGAAATCAATCTATGAGTCTTTTTTTTTTTTTAAACTATGCTTGATAGCAGCAATAAAGACATGCAAACACAATAAAGCAGGGGTCACTAATAGGCGGACCGTGGTCCGGATCCGGACCCAGACGGCGATAGATAATTGAGAATTATTACATTTTGACAGAGCGCCTATATTTTAACCGGCGCAGCTTTTCTAGCCTTTACGGCACTCGGTCAGTGGTCCAGGAAACAAACCGACCAATTACTTGAATTGTAAATCACATCACATGATGCAGCTCAGTCAATCAAATACGTGTCAGAATATATTCTGACACGTTTCCTGACTCGAGTGAGTAATTTACACGCACGGGGCCGAGACGAGGAAAGAGAACGAAGGGCAGGAGCATTAATACGCGAGTCAGAGAAGTTGTTTCACATGACGTTCTCCAAAAAGAGGAAAGTGGTCAGAGAGACCAGAGAGACCAGAGTCTTTAACCAACAATGAACAGACTCTTATAGGTTAATTCTTCCCACGGATAGTTTAAAACCAGTGTGTCTCATATGTTCAGAGACCGTGACGATTATTAAGAGGAAATGGTGCATAGTTACGAAATCATTTCACCTCAGGTTGATAGCAGACCACCTCAAGGTGTCACTTAGAAAGACCCAGGACATTCTGATGTAGCATTTCAAAATTAAAGCCCTTCAAAATCTCATTCATTATCTAACTTCAAATCACATTCATGAGAAAATGTGTCTAAATTCAGATGGGATTTTAGAGGAAATGGTGCATAGTTACAAAACCATTTCACCTCAGGTTGATAGCAGACCACCTCAAGGTGTCACTCTAATCTGAATTTAGACAAATTGTCTCATGAATGTGATTTGAAGTTTGCTCATGCATGCGATTTTGAAGGGCTTTAATTTTGAAATGCTACATCAGAATGTCCTGGCTCTCTCTGAGTGACACCTTGAGGTGGTCTGCTATTAACCTGAGGTGAAATGATTTTGTAACTATGCACCATCTCCTCTTAAGATGCACATTTTTTGAAAGTTTTCTGTTATGTCAGTTATTCTTTAATCCAGCCCTTATTTTACTTGAAATGAGAAGAACATTTATTCATGCATTTCTATGTATTATTTATAATCCATCCAGTTAATTTTGAAAACTGAGAATAATAATTGTAAAATATAATTGATGTGTACTTTCTTTATTTGATTTAACAGCTGTTGACTACACAGAGACGTTACTAATACTAGACACACACACACACACATCTATATATATATATATATATATATATATATATATATATATATATATATATATATATAGCACTAAATAGCGCAAGTTAGATATTATTGTAATTTTCCGGACCTTTGCACAAGGAGATTTTCTCAATCTGGACCTTTTGGAATTTGAATTGAATACCCCTGCACTAAAGCCACACACACTAAACGGTCTTGCGCCTCATTTAGAGCACTGTAGTAAAGTTGACGTTGGCTCGTGTCAGATCAGTGTTTTTCCCCTCAAAGTGTAGGCCAAGAGAAGTTAAGAAACAAAACCCTCGTATAACCCCAGCAATAATTACACCAGCCCTTCCTTTCTATATTCTGTATTGATTATCACTGCTGTTAAAAATATCCATCAAAGAGAATGACATTATAGCATATAGGAATTCAATTTGTACTGTTGGACAAAATAAAAAAAAGGAGCATTACTCTCTGATAACACTGTGAGCAGCAGTAGCTTGCACTCCTGACGGTCATTAATTCAATATTTGACAAATAAATGTTTTTTTTTGGAATCCATCATTGATGCAGCCTTTGAAAGAACTGACAACACTCCTCTGTCTTGATGTCATTACTTTTCAACTAGCACTGTTGTGTGTGACAGCGCTCACTCTTGTGACTCCTGTCATGTCCAAAGAAAGCTGTAAGAAGCATTTGCATAAAAGCTCTTTTTAAACGTCGTTATTTCTACAGATGAGGCCAGCATGTTACACAGGGATGCGTGGGACTGCAGTATTTATTGTCACACCTTCTCGGGCATTACATGCAGGTAATGGTGAGGCGGTTCATTAAGCTGAGCTGGTGGTGTAGCAGTAACGCTTCCTCAGCTGAGTGGTCTGGGTAGAGAGGGCTCTGATGGCTGCCCACACTGCACAGCTGGAGGCGAGTGGTCTGGCGAGGCAATTTTTCCGACAGTCCTGTGCTGCCGGCTGCCTGACCTGTCATCTGAGCAGAAATAAGTGAAGCCGTTCTCTGCTGCCCCGCTACACTTCCTCAAGTGTGCTAAACTGCAGTTATATGGATTCCACGGTGCTGCTCAGTCACAGAGGTGAGGTCAATAGTGTGAACAAAGACTTTGCGATGGAATTAGCGGCGGCTACTTAGCGGTAGAATTAATGTACCAGTGGGGCACCAGCATTCATTTACAGGAAGAAAGAGCAGATGAAATTGACATCAAGGTGGTTTTGGTCATCACACTTCAGCACAAACCGTTTTCTCTACACATGAGGCAGTGGCCCGCCACCAAGTTAAGACTTCCACACTGACACAAGCTAGGACTCCAAAGAATGACACCGCCATCTCTATTTCCTCCCCACTGTAGCCTCTGGACCCGCCCCGCCTTTCTCCTCCAATTAGATTTTCACCTTTAATTATCCAGTGTCTGGCATTGGCACGGTGTCAAGACGACGCTACACACGCCCATTAACACGAAAAAACCTGTTTGAAGAAAACAAATGCCTTCTGCTTCCCTTTCTGAAGTTCGTTTAACAATGTCCTCGAGCCACCATTTTCCAGTGTGTGAGGAAGTGCCGGCAAAGACATCCATCAAAGTGACAGACAAAACAAATTACAAGGCAAACAGAACCTTAATGTGTCACCAGAGCTAATGGTGTCAAGGCTGGTTGGCAGTAGACCCAGACACTCGCATGCTGCTGCTGTCACACTCGTATGGCCTTGCTCTTCGACACATAAAACGAAGTGAAGAGGAGAGAGGGAGAGAGAGAGAGAGAGAGAGAGAGAGATGACTCCTGGATAACACTCAGGTATTTACACCCTACACACTATTAACAATGCATCAAACCCAGATTCATAAAAGTCCATTAAACCGTAGCGAGACAGAACACGGGGCGTCCATGCAGGTATGATCTAGAGCTGGAGCTCACAAGTGAGATTATTCTTTAAATGAACGATGCAGTCTCCCTAAAGCCAATAAAAGTGTAATTACATGCCTTGGGCCTTTGGTGACAAAGCCTGTGCTGGTGACAGCTATCTGGAAATGAGGAAGAACGGATTACCTTCACTTTTCATCGAGCGTTGGCGTGATCGTCTCTCTACGGGGGTCACCTTGGAGAAAACGCCACAATTTTACCAGTCATTAAACTCTTAATCCAGCCACAGCGTGAAGACTTCCATCTCGTCTTTCTAGGCCTCCACGGCCTTCCATCACGTCACGCTGCCGTTGCATCATCGCCACCCATTACGCCAGAAGGCAACGGTGAGAAACCTCCGCCGGAACAGTTACGACACAGAAGGAACCATATACAGTGATTCAACATGTACAGGCTTCAGCAGAAAATGATCCTCGTCAGGTAGAGCAATATCCGGAGAATGACGTTGTTTTAAGCTTATTGCCTTTGGGTTAATATTCTACAAGTTATTTCGGTCTCGTCAGGAAATCGCGCTGTTGAACTCTTCGCGAGGCATCAGCTGGAAGATTGCAGAGACCACTTGTTAATATTCTTCTCGCTGTATTTGCAAAGCAGAGCCATTACATATTCAGAGATAGGGAGATATTTTTTTCATGGCAGGCAAACCGAGCATGATAAATTGGACAATAAACACTCTAATCCAGCAGAACAAAAAAGGCACAGAGGCATAATGCTGCACTAAATATGACTTTACAACGACAAACCTGCAGAACAACACTGCCAGTCACAGCGCGAAGAACATCATGGTCACGCTCACGCGTTTCTTACACGATTCCTTGTTTTTTGTACGGCCCAGAGCAAATAAGACACAACGAAGAAAGAGATTCACCAACGTGCAACATTTAGAAAACATATGGCGACACGAAAACACACAAAAACATCCAATGAATGCGTTTTGAGCTCTCAAGGCCACCGTACGTGTGAGCCCAGTTGGATTTCTCGCTGTGGTGAACATGATGAAGGACTCTTAACCTGCCTGTGGCCGTTAAACTGCGTTTTCATCTATTCTCATATTGACAACACACAACACTCTTACACTTTGAGGAATGGAAAAGCTAGTTTTCAGGCGTTTGAAAAAAGCTCTCATCTCTTTACAGTCAGACTACAGAAACCACTCTTGTCTTTCTAACAGATCTGTCGGGGGTTTTTTTAGCCGACGTATGTCACAACTCAATTTTTAGCTTCGCCGGTGCAGAAACTACTCATGTACAGAATGGTGGAAGCAAACTTTGCTCACATACTGTGCGTGTATTTGAACAGTGAACCCAACATCAGATGTAATCTTAAATGAATGTGTAATTCTCTAGCATACGCTGTACGAGGCCCTGTCTAGTGCCAGAACGACAGTCTTTTGGGTTGTTAATGATACATAATCCCTCAACACGACATGATTTAAATTCTCCCTTAAAATAAACTGCATTACATAATTCATTTTCGGGATGATATGCAAACAAACAATTTCTAATCTGAAACATTGACATCAAGACGCACAATAAGCCTTCGGGAAAATGTTCCTACTTTTTCTGTAAAACCCAAGATTATGGTTTCACAAGTGTTTGTCAAACAAACTGGCTGCGATACATTAAACTCTGTGAATCCAATGTACATACAGTACACAGAGAAGCTGGAACTACAAGTACGTCTGACTTGAAACCACTCATGTCCATAGTTTCAAAGCCACTAGATATGTCTTGCTCTCCCAGCATGAGGGACAGGCACACTGAATCCTGTACCGCTGGACTTCACTACTGGCGGTAACTCAATAATGGCAACTCTCTGATAATATGGTCATATTTAAACATGACTGATAAAGCAGCTGTGATTTTAATCAATCAATCTCAGTAATGAGAACAGGAAGTTAATCCATTGTTATGCATTATTCGTCTGTAAATTAAGGTCTTTGGGGTTAATTAACTAGTGGGCTGAGGACAATGTTAATAATGCAGCACTAATATAGGGCAGGTGTAATAACACACTTGAGAATGTCCTTCTAAACTCCAGCTTTCAGTTCTTCTTGGAGTAGAATAGCAGAAGCTGACAGTTCTGTCTTCTTCACATCGTCACTGCTTCAGGCTGCATTGTCTGTACATCGTCACGATGGCACTCCTATCTTTGCTTTAACAGGGGAAGAAAAACAGAAACGTCCTCCTCCATCTTGAAATCGGCAGAATAGAGATTTAAATTTCTGCGAAATGTGATGAATGACAGCTTCCTCTGATCATCAGATTTAAGCTTAATGACCTGAAACACATTTCCCAACACCAATGACCGATTTATTCTCTCATCACTGTCTGGGTGGAAACATTCTTTATTAATTTGAATGGAGGACAACGTAATTAGTCATTAGTACAATTACTCTGCTGATGACTATTTCAAAAGCAAAGAGGAAACGGGACCGATGCTAAATTCAGTTGCTACAAGTACGTATTTTAAGATCTTATAGAACTAAACCGTAAAAAGTCACCATGAATCTACAGCTATTGAGGAGCTTGCATTAATGAAATGTGTTACTTAACATTTCACCAAAACCCTTTTCTCCCTCTCACTATAACCACATCTTTTAGTTTCCAGTGTCAAAGTCGTTCTGTGCCTGAGCACCAACCCTGACCTCCGTCCAATAACAAACAAAGACCTTGCATGATTTCTCTACGTTCAGTTAAAGAAGGACTCGCAACTTCAATTTCAAAGATGGTACTAGACCGCGCCCAGAAGACACGTTTCTAAAAATAACTGCTAACAGCATTTGCCATTTTGGTGACGTCTTCTTGGGGGCAAGAGAGGGGATCTGGATAAGACGCATGCTAATGCAAAAAAGTAAAGGGGGCCTTTGTGGACACCTTAATCTGCCGGAGAAAATCCCTTGCTTCACATAATTGCTGCACCGACATATTTGCCACAAAGCCAGAGCTTCTTGCTGCATCTCCCGGGGTCCAAAATGACATTCAGCATCTGGTTGGACATACTTTTACTGCACGGGCGAGAGGCAAAATCCCCCCCCCCCCTCCTACTTCCCACGGATCCACATCTGACCTAAAACAGCTACTTTCTAGAACCGTACTGGTGCGTTCCCTGATGTTTCGCTATCACTGGAGGTTATTCGTGTGTTCAACAAACTTCGGGTGCATATGTGTACTTTTGGGGTCAAAACAGGAGATTGCGTTACCATCTGACTGAAGCATAGTGCTGTGGTTTTTTTGTACGCCATCAAAACTAGAGGCAGTGAGAATCTCTTTTAATAACGGTTGGTCAGAATAACACCAGTATGTTCCTTTTATGCCATGTCCCTGCGTTAGACTGTTTCAATTTGTTTTTTTTTTTCATGTGCACCATCCACGCATCCAAGCTCTGTGCTGGCACAGGAAGAGGCCGTTGCTTGACATACAATATTGGACAAGACAGTAACATGGAACATTTAGAGGAGGCTGGAGAGGGTACCGTCGCACACGGCTTGCCAGCTGTGATAATGATGTATAATTTAATTGAAGGCTGTGCTTCTATCCTCCATAGAACTCAAACCGCTCTTCTCTTGTCAATGCATTATTCAGGCTAATGGTGACCCTGAAATAGAAAAAAGCTTCTTATCTGTTTAAAGTTTTATTGCAGAGAGCAAAGAGAGGTAAGGAGGTATATCAAAAGAGAGTGAGTAAGACAGGGAGTCACAGATATGGTGAAAAAAGCTTACTGAGAAATAGTCTAGCGACGCTTTGTGATTGCCGTTTCCGACCGTGACAACGTCATCTTCCTGGCAACAGGAGAAAAACTAAATTGGATGGAGACCCCTGTGAGGTTACTCTATCCTCAGCTGCTGACATTTCCCTGGAAATAAAGACTTCCCCGAAAAGCAAACGCCTTGGACGGCAAATTAGAGAAGAGGCTTTACACATTCTCCTCAGCAGACTCCCGCTGTCCCTTTTTTCTGCATCAAGGATGTTTAAATGAAAAATTTAAAACTGCCGAACTTGCGTTCCATCGCGATCATCCGCATCATCGTGATCTCTGGTGAGCGAATGAGAGCGAGAGAAAGCAAGAGGGGGGGGGGGGGGGGGGGGGGGGATATTCCGCACGGTGAAGCACCCATGCATACACTTTTACACGTGGACCACCTTCACATGTGATCAAACTGACACGTTGCAACTTGGTTGAGGCCAAGTCCGGGAACGACGGGGTGAAAGGGTCCGGGGCAGTAAAACGCGCCCGCTCCCATTCGTCACGTTAAGTTGTCATATTTACAGTCTGAAATTCAGCCATAAAACACTGTTATTGTAAAGTGTAATTTCCGCCGCAGTTAGAAATCAGCTTCATTAGAGGACGTGTGACTGGAATGTGGCAATTAAGCTGCGCTATATGGCAAGTGGGTTGGGGGGCTGGCGGGGGGGGGGAAGTGCAATACACAGTGATGGCACTTTACCAATTTACTGAATCAGTTATTTCACTGGCTCAGTCTATGATGGCTCTACAATAACTAATCTTTCCTCAGATTAACTTTTTTTTTTTACCTAATGATAAATCCCTCACTTAGAGGATTAGGAAAGCTGGGTATAAGAAGTGATTTATATGTTTAACTGTATAATATCAAGGTTATATAACCTGATAATAGTGTCATCGTGACAGCCAACTACCAAAGTGAAGTCAGCTTTATGAGTATGGAACAAATAACACGAATAGTTCTTGTTGAGAAACGCTCTGTGACTCTCGTTCTAATGATCCTTAAAACAGTTTTCTAATCTAATTCAGTTCCCTCTAGGTTGTTTGGTTTAAAGACAACGTTATATTGGAATTGGTGAAGATCATAAAGGTTAAATAGGTTCAGGCTTGATAGCACAATTTAAATGTAATCTGTAAAATAATTTCTAAACCAACATGTAGCTTTTCTCTTATATCTGTCTAAGCCTATCCATGGGTGGACACCTTGCATTGGCAATTTAATATTGCTGTACTCACTGAAGATGTGTTCTTCTGCTGAACTGACCTGGAAAAAGGTCATTTATACAAAGACGTGTAAAACAAACCCCATGAAGCTCAATATACTGTATGGTAACAATCATCTGCTGTGAAATGATTCAGAAGGAAATAAAAAGCTGAGCGTCGTACAAACATAGTGTCGGTCAGAGGCCAACTAATAAGCGTAAATGCCTTTTTCCTCAAAAAGACTTTTGACATGTGACAACAGAGAACGCTCAGGTGTAACTAATAAAACAAATGACGACTGAATTCCACTAAGCTGCTTCAGTCTCGGGGTCTTGGCATTGTGCAAGCTGACTCACCGTCACACTGCCTTACTGGGACACTTGAATAGAACACAGCCATAGTTAATGCTATTAGTAACACATGCGTTTCTAATGGAAAGTCAAAATGTCTGCCGTGAAAAGGTCTTTAGCGCCCGTCCTCTGTTGTGAGTCATGAAACAACACCTCAGATACAGTGTTGCTTCATATCAAGTGAACACATCTTGGATGCAGTGAAAATTCAATCACTTTATTTGAATTATTCACTCATTTTGCCAGTATATATATATATATATATATATATATATATATATATATATATATATATATATATATATATATATATATATATATATATATATATATATATATATATATATATATATATATAGTTTGGAAGAGGAATACTTATGTTATGATAATTCAGAATCCTCAAAAATTGTGTCTATGTTACAAAGCTGTATGTTGCATATTAGGATTTCTTACAATTTCTTGTAACACAGTCACACAAAAATGGATTTCTTAGCACTGGCTTTGACTTGATTACAGTCCTCCGCCGCTCTAAATTGAGAAGCGACAACATATTCCTAATGTTGGCTCAATCCTGTTACCACTGTATCTGTAATCTTGCCCACACCGTTTCAGCTTCATTACATTCATTTCTAACAAGGCGTAGGTGTACAAAATTAAGGCAAGTGTTCTCATAAAGCGCATAGTGATCTAATTGGATTGAATGAGGAACAGCAGGCACATTTTCTGCTTTTCTAGCCTTTTTTTTCATCATGATTGGGTAATTATGAGGGAGCAAAGTCTGCTTCATTATGGATGTTACTTGCTGGCTCTCTTGTAAACAATTTGTTTATAGAAAATGATGTGTTTGGCTGTACTGAAAATGCAGCCTACATTTTGACATTAGCACACATGGGATACTGAGAACAGAGTCCTGCCTGGTGGAACCAAACTGAGTCACAGTATGTCAGTGAAACGTCACAGGAACAGAGTGAGCGCTTCCCCCCTTTGCTCTATGACAGCCATCACTGTGTCTCCTGCCCCGAGACTCAAGTCAAAACATATTAATTGAAAGTAATGACAGTGATTTAATGTTCTGTCAGGCTGGTGCCTAATTTTTCCCTTATTAGTTTGTATAATATTTCTATCCCTGCAGCGAGTTCTGACTTCCTGCCTGGGCCAGGGCATGAGTGGCACGTTGGGGGGGGAGGGGGGGAGGATATCCACAAATAGTATCTACATAAATAGGAAGCAGGCTTGTAAAACAAACACTACATTAAAGTTGTAACTCTAGCAGCCTAAAAAAAGAAACGGTTAATTTAAGAAAGCACTGAGGAAACCATGCAAGAACATGACACAATGTGTCGCTTTAAAGAATAATTCCAGTTTATTTAGAAATGAGTAGTAGCCTCTAATGCTGCAACATCATTAAACAAACACGAGCAGGCAGCAGCAGAACAGTTTAGACATTTTGTCTTTATTAGAAGGTAAACGTGAACGTGGGAACACACGTAACAAAAGAATAAATGCCTCACTTCACAGGAAAACTGTGGTCCAAAAAATAGGTCAAAAGTGCAGATAGTTGGTCTGTAAACTGTGGTGGATTTTAACAACAGACAGTTTGGTTAGCTGCTTTGCTGCTTTGTTTTCTCTTGCTAATAATCTTGGCTAATCTGGGGTTTTGTTTCAAACCTGTGGGATCATCTGACTGCTGGTGTTTCTTGCCACGTTTGACTTAGTTCAGTGATGTCTCAGCGGTTAATTTGGGTAACAAATTTAAGGAATTATCCTATAATGATACAAGACACAAAATCAGGGTGGTCACTATTTGATCATTAAATAGTGATTTTAATTATTCAATTCATTTAGAGTTTCAAAATCAACTAGAATGAAGCAATCTGAACAAACGTTGTAAAGTTCATGTTTGCGTTATTCTTCGTCGTGGTCAGAGCAGCGCTGAAAAGCACTCACTAATTGTTATGTGCAAACTCAGAGATGAAGGAGAGCAATTTTGGCTGTTCATCTGCAGCAGGCTACACTATTGCTGTGTGAGTAGGAAGTGGTACTATTAATTGCTGCTCTCCTCTCCTGGTCTATAAATCTGATTCTCTCTCAGCTCCTTCCCAGACGGTCAGACACACTCAGCTGTGTGAGATAGGGGCGTGTGTGAGCGGTATTTCTGCATTACATGTTGGTGACTTCTTTCTACCATTATTCTTTCACCGACTGCCTCTGCAGGCCCCTGTTTAATGAATCAGTTGTTGAGAACATTAGGAAAAATGACCCTGTTTCTAAACCCGGGCTAGTCCAAATATCGTTTGTCTTCAGAGCCGAGTGCGAACACAGCCGGGCCTCTCTCCACCTGGTGCTGTCTTCACATTACCATTTATTGTAGTTTGGTGGGATCGTAATACATCCAATTGGATTTCTCCCCTATTGCACAGGCTCGCTTCAATCTCTGCTGCCCCTGATCTGTGCATCTGTGTGATATTAGTTATGGAGGCTCTCTCTGCAGGGCGCTGTGAGGATACAAAGGAACAGTCATTTTCTAGATTCTGGGCGATGTCAGAACTCATGCATAGGAAGTCAGTAAGTGGGTTGTTTCTGGATAACAAGACCTTCAGAACTAGAGAGCTTCTGCTCTCTAGATATGGCATGACAATAAATAATGTTCTGTTGCAACCTTCACCATACGTATATCTGGTGTTAATCCACTGACTACCCACCGTCAGTGCATCAGGCTGTGCAAGGATGGCTGAAAGTCAAAGTGAAACACATTTTGGTCACACTGAACCCTAAAAAGACAAGGAATGTGTTTATAAAATGTTATTTCTTTCTATTTTGTGTAGATATGTTGGTCTCACGGTGTGACATCGTAACATGCTTTAGTTTAGAAACGTCTCAGTGGTCATTCTGGGAATACACCTTTATAGTCATTATTTCCAGTATTTCTACATATGAACTGGTTTTGAACCTCCACCGCTGAAGTAATGCTCCACCAACGAGTATCAAACACTCGTCCCCTGTAGGCTTGACAGATGCAGAGGCTGTAAAAGTTTATAGCTTTAAAGCTTCAAGGACAGTAACAGCACAACACAGCAATCACTCTATTCAGATTGCAGGAGTGGTTTGTCTGTGGACATTTTGATACGTTTTCCACCAGGTCTGGTTGTCACCATAGTGACATACATTCAGGATGACCAGACCCGCTGCTCTTTGAAAGAGGGAGCAAAACACAAACTTCAACCAGCGGCCTTTCAGGTGTGCAGAGGGAGAGTGTTTGACTTTAAAAAGATAGATGGAGAGGTGGATGATCACGGTTCCACTGCATGGAAGATCAGTGCGTTTTGAGGAAATATTTCATTTTTGGCAAAAGACATCTATTGCATAATGCTGATTAACTACTAGGTGAACTATCTCATATTGTACAGTTAACAATTGAAGTTGATTACAACCCAAGTCTCAAATGTGTCCCACGGCCATGTTTTATTGGTCTTTAAGTACACTGGTCACATAACTACAGTAGATGTATAACATAATGCTCAGCCATGTAATTTCTAAAGAGTAAATAAGATGGATTAAAGCTTCTGAGTGCAAACCTCCAGGGGGGTTCTTACCTTTGTAAATGGTAACAGCAGGGACAATATTGACAGACAGCGGCGAATAACACAAGCGTGACAAGCGTGACGTTAAATGTGATAATGAACGGCAATTTACAGTCAATGTAAATTACCGCTGGGGAGAGGAATACAATGATGCAATGTTAAATAGCTACTCCCATCCAATATCTTGTGCAGGTAATGACAGGTCATCCATAAACATTTGTCAACCCTGCACAGATCGTATCTCAGCTGTGGAAAGCATTTTCTAAAATGTGTCAGAAAACCGTAATTAAACAAGCAAGGTTACAATTTAGAGAATGGCTGTGGAACGATTTGTTCAACTGTTCACAGACAGGAATGGAGTCGATGGCCTAATTACACCGAGGGAGGTCACTGCCCTCCATTTCACCAGAGGCCAGTGATAGCTGGCATTTCATATTGTATCTGCTTTACCCTTGGTCTACAGATTGCAGGTTCATATTTGCACAAAACACATCGAATTCCAACCTTGAAAAATGTTTATCCGTCATTCGATGTTGTGAAAGTGATTCAGAAAAATTGGGCTGAAAATGTGTGTTGTTATTGAAAGCTCTGGCAGAGGGAAACTTTATTATGTCTCTTGTTTCCCATCCGGCGGTTCATTGACAGAAAAAAAAAATCTGGAAAATGAAATTATTGTCAATTTGTCCGACCTATTTCATACGTTCCCTGTAACAACTTATGCCCTTCCCAAATGATTAAAGCGAGAGACGAACTGAACATCAAAAGAGTAAATTACAAAACTATTCAATAGCTGGGAGTGTGTGACATCAATGTGAGAGCAAAGTCCAAGTCATTAAATTAGAACTTCCGAGTGTTAATGATGCATGTCGGTGAGAAGTATGCGCACGCGGCGCAAGGAGGGCGCAAAAGAGATGCATCTGAAGAAACGGGTTGAAACAGAAGAAGAGCAAAAAGCAAAGTGGCAAGGAATCATTAAATAGATCACGGTGAAGACGCTGCCTCTTTGAAGACACACACACGTCCCACTGAGCGTGAGCCTCGAGTGCAAACAATGCCGACAGGCTGCAGGGAGCATCTCTCAGCCTTCTCACTGAGAACTAGCACTAAGATTAGAGGTTCCTTTAATCCGACAAAGGGGATTAAATGCTACAAGAGGGGGCGAGAGGACCGCTCCCACGGAGGGGCTGAGATGAATTATTAACACCTCTCCTCAAGACTGGTGATCTAAGTCTTTAAAGCGAGTCTCACAGTTCCGAGACACTGGTGGCATGTCCTGGCAACCGAGCATTCCAGCGTGCTCAGATAAACACCATCTCGCTCAACACACTCGAGAGACGGCCGGGTGGGTTAGAGTGAATGTAAATCAGATTTTGACGAAAACCCTAAAACTATGGAAAGCGTTAACTAAAGTGTTCGCTGTTGGACAAGCTATACATTGGCTTCCATTGAAACGTCAGACAAAACACATAAGTGGTCATCACTTCCTTCTATGCTATAAAATAAAAAGTCAACTTAGAGCAAAACAGAGGAAGAGTCCAGAGTTTTTCATGCAGCTAACGGCACAAAACATCCAAATCCAAGTGTTTCAAGGCAAGGTCAGTCTGTGATGACAATGTGTCATCCAAACGGTAACACCGACCCATCCGAGATCACCTGAGAACCATATAAAAAGCGCACCGATACAGCAGAGCTCAACGTCTCAAACCCAGCACCACGAACACAAGTCACGGTTGCCAATCATCACTTACCCCCCTTGTTCCATCTGCCTTTAGTCCTTGCCTGATAGGTGACTTCGGGACAGCCGGACAGCACCAAGATTAAAAAAACAAGTTCAAACACAGAAAGAAATCCAGACTTTGCCCTGGAAAACATGTCCAAGAGTTGCCGGCAGCCGAGTCACTTTCACATGGCTGTGTTTCCTCCTAGAGCGGCGCGGCTGTGGCGCATGGTAACCCACGCGTGGGCTGTCATCGTCAGTCGCGCTGGTTGTCAGCAGTGGCTCTCTAGTCCTACCATGCTGCTCTGTGACGCCCCGGCTAGGGTGCTGGTCTTCACTGATGCTGGAGCTCCGGGTGAAGCAGCATCTCTCTCCCCTCCTGTAAGCTCTGCCTCACCAGAGCGCACGGGAACCAAAACGGGATCACACAGCTTGCCACGCGACGGCTCGGCTCAGCTACGCTCGGCACAGTGCATAGGAACTCGCTCTCACTCGAGCTCTCTCTCTCACACACACACACAAACACACACACACTGACACTCACACACTGCCTCTCTCAGCGTCTCTCTCCGTCTCTCTCACGCTCACTGCTGCCGCCGCTGTTGATGCTGCTGCTGCTGCTGCTGCTGCTGCTGCTGCTGCTGCTGGAGCTGAATTATTTCCTGCCCTCCTCACTCTTAGGTTTCAGAGGGAATTCACTCCTCTGCGCTCTGTCTTTTGCTCAGAGCTTTACATCGTGAGAGACGAGAGGCACTCTGGAAAGAATTCCTCAGGATTGTGTGTGTGTTGGACTGAGGCTGTCTGGTAGTTTACACCAACCAAGTAAGAGTGACAGGTGAACAATCAAGGTCCATCTTTGTAGAGAAGCTTAATATCGGGAAGACATTTGCATGGAGATTGCATCACTCTTGCCAGAGCGAGGGGCTATAGGCTTAACTGGGGGGGGGGGGGCAACGGAGCATGGAGAGAAGGAGAAAGAGAGGGCGGGAAAAAGAGAGGAAGAGATCGGGAAGAAGCACACTGGAGGGGAAATTGTAGGGTTCTCGCCTCTTGACCCACCCACCCCTCTACTGTGACAGCTCCTGGTCGAAAAAGTGTACTAAAAATACAAAGTCAAACAAAACCACTGTGAAGGTATTACTTATTTGGAGCGTGTATTTGAAAATACCAATAAAGAAAGTAACACGTTGACATCAGAATGCGTGTTGTAGAAATATGTCTTAATACCATATAGACCTGGGTTTGTGTCGTCTGCAATGTGATTTGATTGTTGCGTTTTGAGCTTGAACCAAAAGGAAATGTAGTACAAGTCATATTTGTGCATCGTACGAGTTCAAGTTCAAGAAGAATAAGTTGTTTTGCACAATTTAAATTGGTATGGAACTCCACCAGCTCTCTCTGAACACCGTGGTTATCGTTATGTTTTAATTAATCTGCCAATTCATATTTTGGTCAATAGCCCACCGTGACTTCTTTCTTTCCGTCCAAAAGTCCAAAACTCGACGATATCAAATTTCCGTGCTTCAATGGAAACCGTTGGCAGCCGAAAACTGCGAAACACGCTGAAAACAGTGGAATCGCTCAATTTCTCCAACATACCAGAGGCTACATAAACATGTTAACACATTAAAAGGCTGCCATGGACAGCCATCATTTTGTAAGAGCCTGTTTTTTGGAATGCAAAGCACACCGTTTTATCAAGTCAGCCTTCCAGCCACATTTCTCTGACTAAGCTCCAAGGTCATTATGCTCCCAAGTTCATAAAACAGGTACTTCACAGCGAACAGGCTGCATCGTGCACACACCATGGCTTTAATGTCCTAATTACAGCTTCTGAGGAAACCCGTGATCAAGTCCATCATTTTTTATACACAGTGCAAATTAATATCATGAATCCGCACATAATCTTCACTCGTTTTCTACCTGCAACCCCCCCCCCCGACTCTTCCTTCACGCCAACTCGCTTTCCCCTCATAACAACCTGCAACGACACACAAGGAACTATAATTAAGCGTTCTGCACGTGAGGAAAAAGAGGTGTATTTTGTCAGCAGGAGCATCTGTTGGTAGTACACATTTTTCAATGACGGATAAACAAGTTTTCTTCTCTCTGGGCTATTACACCGTAGCCAAAGCACATATTTCTAAAGTATGACGCTGCTTTGTCAATTGAGTTATATAATTTTAAAGCAAATCTGCACTTGACAAGGTAACTTCAAACCTTAATGCTACAATATATCCTGCTGCATGTCTACACCTCTAAGTAGGAGTTTTCCATCAGTAGCCTGGAGCTTTTTGTGTTTAACAGTAATACTCAGATTATTCTTTTTGCATATAAGGAGCCTGCCGTGGTACCTTAGGCTCCAAATTTGAATAATGCTGGCGAGAATAAACAGCAGATAGCTTAGATGCAAGTGGTTAGTGGAGGACGACCTGAAAATATACGGAGCATGTGGTACAGCCTGTGCTAAATAGTAAGTGGTCTACAGTGGCAGCTTGGTACAGTCTGCGTCACATGGCTGTGCTTCCTGTTAGCCATGGGTGTAGAGGAAGGACCTTGAAAATTACAATTGTTGCTATAATGGAATATGGTATTGTTGCAACGACTGCAGAGTATTTATTTACACCGTAGAAGACAAAATGTATCGCCATCAAAGCGCTGCGAGAGTTATCATATCGTTTACCAAACAAAGTCTGATCTAAAAGCTAGTGTGCGTCAGTCTCCCTTTCATAAGACTCAACAACACATATATCTGTATTATAAGAATTATGTGGGAAAAGTACTGTATACGAAGTTCAGAAAACATAAAAAAAAAAAGAGCACAGATGTTCCAAAAACAAACTGGCGCCGCGTGCCATCAGCGGGTAAAAGGGACAGACTTTGATGTCTGCTGCCTCTTGTGTAAAATTAGTTCACACAGACATAAATCTGGTGAAGTGTAGCTGGAATTAGCATTCACAGTTTCTTTGTCTAAGGTCCCTTTGAGCCCATTACACTAACCATTCAAAGTTGTGTTTGCTTCACAATACTTCCCGCTTCTTTAATACAGTACTAAGACACAGAAGGGGGGATAAGGAGAGGGAATAAGAGGGATAAGAGTGGGACGTGTGCAGCGTGTGATAGTTAAGGCAAGATGTATAGAAAACAATGCACAAAAGTATTGTTTAGTAAGGTTCTGTAACCAAAACAGTCAATGCCGCAGTGGAAGGAGTAAAGCGGAGTAGGGTGGAGTGAACTAGTGGGGGTATGGGGACTCCTACATCCATACTGGTAAGTCTGACAGCTTATCACCCCCAGACAAGAGGCCCCTGGATAAATGTGGTCAAGCAGGAGAGGAGCCCAGTTTCAGCAGTGATGGGGTGCAGGACAGCGATAAGGATGAAGCTCTACTAGGCGAAATGGGGGGAGCGAGGCGAGGGGGCCCCGGGCGGAGAAACTCAGCCAACAGCGACGCTCATTCCAGCTCTCGCTGGCTAAACCTCTTAAAAAATTTACACATAGGCATTCACCATACTCAGCAAATAT
>NW_027176262.1:21754610-21912110 GCF_023349555.1 Cebidichthys violaceus | reverse complement strand
AAAAACCATAATCAAGTACTGACAATGTATAAAGTAGATATTTAAATGTTTATACATGCTTCTTCTTAATCATTTACTACTATTTTCAAGGTATTACTAATCATGAATGCATCAATAATTGCACTCAGCCCTAAACAGGCTATACCACTACATCCTTTAACCTTTGCCATGTACAAGTCCATGTTCTGAATTTGATCATTTACTGCATACAAGTACACAACACGGTAGATGCAGCCATTCTACCGATCATATTCTGGTGCATCAAGAAGCAAAGGACCATCATAGGTAATGTTATGGAAAGGTGAGAAATGGGCTGTACTTATCTGAAGTCGATGTGCTGCGAGACATAAATCATTACCTCAGTTCAGCTCCAGGCTGTTGCGCAGCCTCATTCATTTGAATACTGTACATTTGCAAACTACTAGACTGTTGGCCCATCAATCATCAGCTGTATACAGTCTGGAGGCTTGTTTGCTGTAAGAATATAAAGTAACTCCTCCGGGGTTATTTATTATCAAACATAGAGTAACTGTGGCAGAAATGCCAAAAGGTGGTCTGGGATCAGCGACAGAGGCTCTCATTATAAAAAAAAAAAAAGCGCACAACCAAAGCATTGTGGGAGTGCCATTTAGTGGGCATGGACGGAGTGAGGACACGGTCTCTCAGACTAACTTTGTGGAGGTGTTTACAGAGTGAGATCCCCAGCTACAGGCAGAGGAGGAGGAGAGACTGCCGCTGGATTGAAAGCTCTACACATCCATTACCTCATATCATCAGCAACAATCACATCATCTCCCAGACACTTCCAGGTAGACTTGAGCCCCCTCAGGCTTTATTGGAGCTGCCGGCTCAGCATCCACGCAGTCACCCAAGCCTACAGCTCATCCTTCCATTTCAGTACACTTTCACTGCAAATTGAATGAGCACAATAAGCCAGTCAATATGAAATCGACCCCCCCTTATATCCAATTCAAAATGTGACTATGTAGAAATAGCAGCAGGAGAGAGATGCACTCAGACTTAAAGCCAGGAGCTTCCATAATGATATTCTTGTTTCCACCTGCACTCTTTGCTCTCTTCACTTTTAACAGGGAATAAAATGTTGGAAATGTGTGCGCTTTTAACACATTGGTTGGAGAGAGATGTTTGTGTCTTGACTGTACCAGTAATATGCGGTAGTACATATTCTGCAATTAAAAAAAAAATTTGTATTGACTGTTGGGTTGCTCCTGAACAGATTGACAATACTGCATCAATACTCACATCCAATAAACTGTCACGCATTTAAATCAACAGCACGAGCTCAGCGGTAACACACTGTGCATTTTTTAAAGTTTTGTATTGGCGTTAAATAAACAGCAGGCTTCTTCCACTGACACAACGACTTCACATGATCTCTTGCTGCTGGAGACGAGGATTTCAACTCCGCTACCATTCGTTCATCCATCAGCTGCTTTGGGTACCGGCTGACTGGTAACATCCAATCATACTCGGCACAGGTGTGCTGGCTTTTATAACTTGGCTCTCGCTGACTACTCTGCATACACCCTCAGGCCAACCCCATTAACAGCTGCAGCTCTTTCCACCATGTTTTTTTTTTTCTTAACTAAAATGTAACAATGATTTACCGTTTGCGCTTGTTAGAGTAAGGTAGAGGAGTTTTCCAACAGAATACTTGCTGCTGATCTGATTCTTGGAATGTTCCCTCAAAGAAAAAGAGCCTTTCAAGCCAAATCTACCTGTACATCCATTTACAATAAAAGGTAAATTCCTTCATATTAGTTTCTCTGTAATGCCTATAATAGATCGATATCAGCTGTGAATATGCTATTGAACGATACAATTGAGAATATGCAGTACCATTACTACAGTGGAGGCACACGCTGTCTATTATGACCTTGGGTTGGTTCCTGTGTAGCAGTGGCAAACAAATTCCTAAAACATAAGTCCTATCCCTTCAACAGGAAGCAGAGAGGTCAAATTGCTTACATACAGAAACATTTTGGAGGGAATTTAAGGTCCAGCTCCACAATCCCTCCACCTGGGTCCCTTCACAAAGACCGCCAGAGAGAGAAAAATATACCCCTTGATGTGCTGGGGTGGTTCCCATTGCTCTTGGGAGTAGTGTTGGGCATTAAATCTGCCTGGCGATGAGAAAGAGTGGCAGCCACTCAGCTAGGGGGCCTCAAAACACATTTAAAATTTTGTCGGGATGACATGTCTCGTCCATCTCTCAGACGGCGCTGACAGGGTTGACAGTTAGCCAGCTTTTACGAGTCCAACAGGAAGGTTGCAGAAGTGGGTTGAAACTCGCTTTTAAAGCTTGGAAATGGGTTTTTACATGTGTGTCGCTCTTTGCACTTTGTCTTTTTTATACATGCAAAGACAACTTTGTTCTGAACAAACAACTACGACTCAAGTCTATAAATTTCATTCACGGTAACAAACTGCAAGACACAAAGCTGACCACAGTGCATTTATCACATGGACCGCAGCAATGATGCAAAGCTGAATATGAATGTTTTGGAGATAAATTGCTTGTCACCTGGTCATAGCTGGCTGCTGGCTGCCAGCCGCCGCTCGTCAGGAGTCTGTGTTGTGTGTTTGTCCCTGGATGAAACGCAACTGCTGTACAGAGATGTCAACATGTTTCCACTGGTTGAAGACAATCTACTGTTTGCCTGTCTCCTACAATGTGTGTGTGTGTGTGTGTGTGTGTGTGTGTGTGTGTGTGTGTGTGTGTGTGTGTGTGTGTGTGTATATATGGGAGCAGGAAAGAGTGATAAAATACATATCTAAATCCAAGGACCAGTGTCACACTGCAAAGTATTGATTGCTGATGATTGATTCTGCAGGATCCATTTTTCTATTATTACTTTATGTTTTCATGTAGTATCAAGCCCTGCAGACACCAAAAACCTCTGTTACTGCAATGACTGAAGTACACCATCAGCTAAAAGGGAAAGGCATTCAGTAGGGGGTCTTCAAATGTGACATTTCTGGGAAGTCATCTAGGAAGCGGACAGGTGCTCAGGACCTCAACCTTGTCCAGAGTTGAGAGGTCACAGCAGTAAGGAAGATGAATGAAACCTGGTGGAAATGAGTACACTGTAACAGAATGGAAAGACCATTACAGTGAAAGAGAAGGATGAGTCCAACCTTGCCTTCAGATCGTCATTAACTGTTCAGAGCTGAGAGTTTCTGGTGCTATACAGTCCGCCACGGCAGAAAACTCCACTGAACATTCAAAATGCTGTATTCAGCCGAGATGAGGACAAGAGCAATGTACATTAGACACACGGTGGAGGTGAACTAATGCCTTTATAACCAGAGACATTACTTTGTCATCATTATCAACAGTATTTCTCAATAATAATGTAAACTATTATAAAGACAATAAAAAGGTTCTTCCAAAAACTACAGAAAGTGAATCTAAGGAAAAATGTATACCTGGTGTATTTTTCCAAAGATATTTCTAGCTATTATAAATGTACATACATGCAGATAATGGTTGCATGTGAATTATTTAAATGATGTTTCATCAGTTGATACATAAAACACTTCATGTTAATTCATGCTTTGTCATTGTGCATTGAATCAAAACTAGTAGTAGCCTAATTTACAAAGTCTGAGATATGTATCCCATCACTCCCAATAATAATGACGTATGGTTTAAATAGAACATTTTAAAATTAGCTTTGCAAATATTTTGTGCGGAAGGAAATGAATTCAACACGTTTGCCAGTACTCAAGGATGCACACTACTACTACTACTACTACTACTACTACTACTACTACTACTACTACTACTACTACTACTTTTTGGTGGAAAGTTACTTCTAATTAGTGACAGACAGGAGATCTAACAAAACCGAGGAAAAGTTATTCATTTCTAACAAAAAAAACACCTAATTTAAAAACTATTGTACCACATGTAAACAAGTTGCTTTAGAAACTATGCACACATCAAAGTCATAAAACAGACAGCAGATCGTCCGCAAGCTTCTCCTTCCATGTGTTCATTAAAAGAACTTTCCTTGAAGGTTAGCCAAATTATTAACGGAAATGTACTAGCGCATTGATGGACAGAGGCATAACATTTAACAATAGTACTTCCTTTGATTAACGAGACAGCCAGATGTGATTAAGACGTCTCCGATTGTGCTGTCAGTCTTCCAAATGGACAGGACCTCGGTGCTCACCTCCCTGCCATTCCAGTCCAAATGGCCGGGTGTGAAGATGCGTCTCCACATTTCCAGCACTCACTCATTTAAAAGAGCCCTTCGCTCACCACTAAATCTCCCTCGGCCCATCTGGGGATAGGGCTTTATATAGGACAGAAGTCCACTCAGGCTAGCCATCACCTTTACTGTCTCCACTGATACAGCGCGCATTAGCATTAGCATGAACACCAGGGTACAGGCCGAGGAATCCAAGAAGAGCTTGAGATACAGTGGGAAGAGAGGTGGAACACTCTTGAACACAATTAAGAGAATATTCCCATACTTTTTGATCGTTTACGATGCATCGGTCTTGAGACATTTCCTATTCCCAGTAAGATTTGTTTTTTCCAAGTCATTTGTGACCGTGTACCAGTCATTAACTCTGAATTGCTTCCAAATCCTTGCCAAACAACTGATGCATAAATACTATCACAGAGTAACAAAGCATCCTACCGATAGATTTAAAAAAAAAAAAAAAAAAACACAACAGATATGATCTACAAAAAAAATGTGTGACAGAAATGTTTGCCAGCGTGCTGTGAGACTATGACATTGTGCAATCTGTTGTGCTTGAGAGGGCATGCTTCATTTATTAAAAAAGATGCACGAAGAATTCCCTTGGGAATGAATGGCCACTGACAGGTTAGTCAATCTATTTACTTCCTCATGCAGATGTGTGGTTAGAGTAAACACTGGCTGATTAGTACACCTCATGGTTTCATTTGTGTGCACGTCAAATCCATAAAGGTGTGATTAATGTAATTATGTAAATCTCATATTATCGGATCTTAAAATGGTAGTCAAAGTCGAACTCACTCTGCAAAGTACAGCACATACAGTGTTGGGATATTGTATGTATTGAGATGCACCACACTCACTAGATTGTGCTTTAGATGAGTCCATTTATCGGTGGATGTTTTGCATACATGTACTGCTGAATGTAGTTCAAAGGTGTTTCAGAGAAGCAAGCAGTGTTTTGTCATGTTTCTGGGCCGTCCGTCCGTCCGTCCTGTTAAATTTGGCCAAAACGTCCACTTCGACTCCAGGCTAAACTGATTAGAATTTGCGGTTCTAAAGTCAAAGATCACGATCACTGTGACCTCACAACTCATGTTTTTAGCCTAAACTCAAGAACTATGACAATTTCACACCGATGTCTGAGAGGACAAAAGGATGAAGTGAAAACATTTTGGACAGACACGGCTGTAAACACACATACGACCGCGAGGCGGTAGTTCTAGTTCCTCGTTTTGTTTATTTAATTGTTTGACTTATTACACAATGTTGGCATTCATTATCCTCATGCTGTTGTTATTTGAACTTTAATACCCGCAGCAGATTTTGTTGATAAATGGCATGTCCATATGTTGTTTGTTCACATACAAACTCTGCAGAAGAGCAATTAATCAAATGAAGCTGAAAAAGCTATGTTAATTAATTATCATGACATTATGTTAGGTCAGAAAATCAAATAAGAAAACAGCAGACAGAATACGCTCCAGTGGTCTTTATAGAAAAATGTCAAAATGAATGTTATGAAAAAGATCATACACATATATATAGTACATATAGTCATAATAATACATGAGGCAAATATTTACTAGACGTACAAAGAAATCAGAAGTATTGCACCAAACTTATACATAGCTGGGGGGGTTGAAACACACTTAAAAACCATTTTCAGGAGAATCTGATCCAACTGTGTTGCAGCTAATAGTGAAAAACATTTGGAACGGCACGGCTGATTGCATAACTATATGCTCTGTTGTCCAAGATGAAAGAATATTGAGCAAGCCTGCAGCGGCTTTTTTTTAATTTTTTTTTGTTTATTCTTAATCGACCAAAGCAGGGACACAAAAGGAAAGTTCACAACCATGAGATCTATAAGCCAATGACTCTGAGACCGGCTGCAGATTAATGACCATGACCTCACTAATGACCAATCGTCTCATAACATCGTCAACATCGCTGCTCCTGTACAAAAATCTGTAACGCTGTGTATAAACCAATAAATGTACTGCGTGTTCATTTAGTAAAAAGCTAATCCACTGTAACACTAGAAATATAAACCCTTAGAAGAGAGACGGGGAGAACGTCCTGGAATGAAGGGAAACTATGAATACAGACGAGACAGATGAATTCTGTGGGAGGATCTGGGGTGTTGACAAAGACAAGTGCCCCGGCCAAGCAGCTCCATGATTAACCCTGTACTGGTTGAGAGGAGTCAGTGAGTCAGCGAGGAGGTAGAGGAGAGGAGGAAGAGTGACAGCAGAGGAGTAGGGGGATAGGGACAGAGGAAGTGTCAGCGTTACTTTAGGAGGCGAAGAGAAACACAGGCTGACAGGTGAACCCGGGAGGATTGACCGGCCTGCATCCAGCTGTCAGTGAGAGCTCATCTGGCACCAGCAGAGCTTATGTGTCAAACAGGAGAAAGGACGGGAGGATCGCCTGCATACGGACGCACGTGTACAGCTGTGGCCCGGCCCCCACACTAAGCGGCTTTAATGAGCAACATGTAACAACAACAACAGAGGACACAAGGACATAGGAGTGATTATCATCTCACACATGGTGGTGTTCAAGTGGCTGCTATGCCCGCACGGTAAATCCGTTTTGAGAATGAGCGCCGCTTGAAATCTGCATGCAATTCCAATTAAATGGATCTGAAATTTGAAAAGGCTGCTGGACATTTTGTGAAAAAAATATTGATTTGTATTTTTTTTTTTTTTTTTTAATGAAAGGTAGATAGGAGGGAAGGAAAAGCTGGCCCTTAGACTGTTAATGTGCTTTTCAGCTAAGGTTCTATTTTATTTGTTTTTTTCGAACAATTTTTCGGACACAGTTCTGATAAGCGATGGATCGATGTGGAATTGCCCAAATTGACTGTGTCCATTACTCTGCATCCTATTAGGTCCTGAATGCCACAACAGTGTCTAGTCTTTAAAACGTGTGCTATGGAGAAAGATAAGAAAAAGACGACTTCCTTCATGATGCTTTTTACTGATGCTGAGTGTGCACCTCAGTCTTGCTGATTCTCAAATGAGGTTGCATATGCATTGGTGCATTTCACTTCACTATTCATTACTTCTGCACAGGTCATAACATGCAGGTTTTGCAAAATGATGTGAAATGGAAGATGAGTAGGGGTGGGAATCTTTGGGAATCCAACGCTTTTATTCAGAATGTATTCTGGATTCAGCAAATGTAAACGCAGCTCTGTCAGACTTTAGTGCACTGGGTGCCAACATTCACTTATGCGTTTAGCTCACTGAACTGCAATAAAAAAAAAAAATTAAAAAAAACACACCTGTCAGTCAGCGTTCTAGTTCTCGTGATCGGTCTTGAATTCGTCTCGGAATCAACCTCATTTTTACTAAACCTAAAAAGACTCTGGATTTTATTTCAAGACCACAACTACATCACTAATTAGTTGTTAACATCATTACTGTGATCCCTCATAGAAAACAAAAGGACAATTCCCACACATAAAATTCACCTCTGTAATGCCTTTTGAGACATTTCTTATGGTACATTTATACATAAACATAAACAATAAAGACTTTATGGCAATAAAAGCAGTGAATAAAGAGGATTCTTTGTTTTCTATGGGTGTTTTTAATTGGATGTGGATCTTTGGAGTGCCTCTGGTTTCATGATCCACATTATATCACAAGTGTGTCACGCAGCAGGGGAATCACACTGGCCTGGTCTTGGTCTTGAATCGGTTTTACCTTGCCTTGGTCTTGGTCTAGACTTTGACACAATACTCTCTGGTCTAAGTCATGACTTGGTCTCGGTCTAGGTGGTCTTGACTACAACACTGCTGGCAGTTAAGTGAACGGGTCTGGATGAAGGTCACCTTCGAAAATGTGTGGTAGTGTGCAGCTCTTTTATTTGAAAATGTTAACGGCAATAATCTGTAAACACAGTACATTACAGTCTCGTGTCTATATACAAATGATGACATTATGTGAGTAATTACAAGAATGTAAATAGCTTCAAGACAAGAATGCTGCGGCGGTAACATTTCCTCACATTTCCTCTTATTTCCTCACATTTCCTCTTATTGACTGGAGTGTAATTTAACGACCACCACGACTGACTGGAATGTCTAGATGCTCTGCTGTGCTATCGCCATGACCCCAGCGGTGGACAATGTACACAGTCCTTGCTGCAATGCTAGAGTCAGGGAGGCACAAACACTGTTTGGCTAAGTTGGCCAGCAAGAGGACGACCGCCTCCTGGGACCTCGGCAAGATGAGGGGTTTGTCCCAGAGTGGCAGCTGGAAGGGCTCCATGAACGTCTCCAGCTCCTCTGCTGAGCTGCTGCCACATTCAGGTTTTACTCTGACCTCAGTGAGTGTCTCACTCAATAAATCCACCAAAGCGGAAGATTTTCTTTCTCTTTTTCTTTTCGGGTCTGGTCTACATCTTCACATTCACTTGATGATGGTGATTTGAAATTTTTCGGCATTGTCCACGGTCCCGTCCTGCAGCAGTGGAAAAAGACAGACATTTAATTTCTCTTACCAGATTAACTGTTATTGTCTTTTATACAGTTCTGAGATGAAATCGGACATTAACACACACCTGTGAAATTAATTTACATGTCTTGTTACACGTGTGCGTATACCTTTTCATGTACAATCACTATCACAGTATCTATCTAGAATTATGATATACAATTAATAACTATGAAAAGTACGCTGTTGTTGTCAAAGTATACAATTACCTTAAGTGCTGCATCCTCGGATATCCCATTGGAGTGTTGTTCATCTTGGGAGAAGAAAGTCACTGGCTTAAACCTCGGGTTAAGGAAACAGGCTAGTCATCTCAGGCACAGTGGTGTTTCTCTTAGCCAACTCCGTATGTGAAGCCAGTTTACTTTCCTGAACAACTGTGTCACCAAAGCCCGTTCCTGTCATGAAGCAGCGGAGCAATCATTGACAAGGTAGGTGTCCTCTCCTCGGACATGATGATGGCCACTGGCTCGAGACCCCTTTGCCATCATCGGCTTTGGAGATGTCCATTTCAGTTAGTGTGCAAATGTCAACTGCACTTCTCCTCACCTTAGGAGAGAGGAGAGCGGTGCAAATGGCAGGTTGTTGTTCAAGGAATCTCTCCTCCATGCGTGAGGCACTGTTCCATCTGGTAGCCACATCAGCCTTCAACTTGTGAGGCTGCAAACTGCAGTAGCCTTCGTTTCTCCTCGGGGCGGGATTAGCTGCGGTGATTCTCCTAATCCTTCCAAGCTTTGTGACGCAGAAGGTGGCTGCAGAACTCAGTGAGCAGCTAGGTTAAGGATACGTGCAAAACACTTCAGGTGCTTGAGGCTGTCCAGCTGTGCAGCCACTAGCACGTCAGCGACGCCATCAACTCAATGTTAAAGACGGCTCCTATTCCTATGGTTTGCAGACTCGAGCCGGTGAATGATTTGTCCCCATGTCTCCCAACAGAGCTGCGTCACAAATGTCTCAGTTAAAGTCTGCTTGTGTGGTATGACTGGGCTCAATTGTGCGAATCATTTATCGAAATCCTGCTGAACAGACACGGCTCTATTGAAATGGAACGTGCCACGGACTCCTTTATTCCTCCCCAATCCGAACCGTGTAGTAGTTTTGTAAAAAAAAAAAAAAAAAAAAAAAAAAATGCTGATAATTGGTGAAGACGAATGGAGAATAACGATGACAACCCTCGTGTTAGTAGCATTCCTAAAATACCTCACCTCCACCCCGGGAGATTATAAATCCAAAATGTACCCAAATTTTAAATGAAAACGGTGCAGATTTAATTAAATTTTCCTCACAGATAACAGTGAGTTACACAAAAGCGTGTGTGCATGTGGAACATCACCCAGGAGGATTTCTGCATTGATGTGTCCAGTTTTCAATTTACTGGATTAGACAAAGAACATGCAATCCCAACTGGTTATTTCATTTGTAAATGGTTTTTGATTAAACTTATGGAAGATGTACTTTACTACAAGATAAATTATAATATTCACCAAATTTCCAGTTTATTAGGTACACATACAGTAGATACAACTAATGCAGTCCAGCCCCTGCAGCAAATACAACCGTCATTACGATGTTGATTGTTTACTAGTTTATTGTGCTGTTGTAGTTTGAGGTGTAATAACAGGCTCACTCCATCCTGATGAAACAAAGCTCAAGTTGTGATAAGAGTCGAATGGACTGCTAATGCACGTCGCTGTGACAAAGGATTAATAGGTTGTTTTCAGACACCAGCTGGAGGACTTGCCCTCTTGGTCAGTAAGCCATCATTTGAAACAAAGACAGTTGGGCTGTAATTAGGGAATTAATGAGCAATGACAATGGATGCCTTTGTAAGCATTTACACAATGTTAAGGAGTCCTAAGGTCACAGAGGATCCTGTTGAGAAGAACGGCAGGCAGAAATGTACTTTTTGGGGGGTTTTCCACCTCTGATGGAGGAACTTGTTTGCTCTGTGTGTGGGCTATAAAATCTACAGTAAAATCTAACCTGCATAAACAACATTGGCTCTGAGCAGGGACACAGCAGCACTGGATCATGCTTCAGGAGTGGCTCGTATGGCCATTCTGGTAGTTTTCTTGGAATCCATTGTAACTTGCTGTTTAAACTGACTGCTCTGGCTGTTTTCCATCAGTAACAAAACTTTTAATGCACCTTTCAAGTCAGTTACATAACACATCTTAATGCAGTCATGAACTTCAATTCCTCCTTAATCTGTTTTGAAATGCAGCCTAAAAAAAACAACATCTCTAACTCCATCTGCGGATATTGCAGTCTTCTGACAAATCATGTATCCTGCGCCAGCCTCTTTTCCAATTTGCCCCCTGCTGTGAGAGGATTGCAGTTGGGTGTCTGTTTACCAAAATTGACAAAAATGGGTTGGTCACACTCACATGCACCGCATATCCCAACTAGCAACTTCACCCAGAGTTAGAAGCTTTAGTGCAGGGGTATTCAATTAAAATTCAACGAGGTCCATTTAGAGAGAATTTCCTCGTTCAAAGGTCCAGAACATCACATTAATGTCTAACTGGTGCTATGATTTAGTGCTATATATATATATATATATATATATATATATATATATATATTGAAGTAGCTAGCAGTTGTATTACCGTCTGTATGTAGTCAACAACTGACTGTCAAATCAAATAAAGAAAGTTCAATTGAATTTAATTTATTGAACTTTAAATTCAGTTTATTCAGGTGTGAAGTGATGTCAATCAAAAAAAGCCACGAAATGATATTGTAAAAAGAGAAATCTGTGAGCATGGACTTTATCTGTTGATATTGAAACCACTTGTTTCAGCTCTATTCCTCTCCATTAACATATTGTTGGTCAGTGAATTCATGTGTTAGGATTCTGATCATATTGGGCTCTTAGGTTTATTTTTCTGTGTCTTCATTTCGGCTTTGAGTGGGTACGTTTGCTCAAAAAGAGTTGTGCTTTGTTTCGTAGTGGTGTTTCACATCGCCGCTTTTAATAATCGCCACGGTCTGAGACACATACTGGTTTTGAGCTGGTTGTGGAAATAATGAACATTTAAGAGTCTGTCCATTCTTGGTTAAAGACTTCGTGAAATAACTTCTGACTCACGTAATTCTCCAACTGTTGGGTCTCTCTCCCGTGTGTGTCAATATCTCACTCGAGTCGAGGGCGATGCTCATCAGAATACACATATTTGACTGGCTGACAAACATCTCATCAGATGATTTACAACGCATGTAATTGGTCGGCGTGTTTCCTGGACCGCTGAACGAGTGCCGTAAAGGCTAGAAAAGCTGCACAGGTTAAAATAGAAGCGCACAGGGAAAATGTCATAATTCTCAATTATCTATAAATCCAGGGTTCAGATGCAACGGCGTCTGGGTCCGGATCTGGACTACAGTCCGCCTATTAGTGACCCCTGCTTTATCATTTCACGGTTACCAATGTCCAAATATGCATTTACACCAACTTCACCCAAAAAAATGTACCTCCACTTCACTAAGCCACTGTACTGCCATGGACTGCTTAATTACATTTCAAGTGATTGGCTGAAATGAATGTAATTTTTAGCATCATATTTTACATATCTGACCATGTCCATTACTTGAGTTGTATTCTTCTGTAATGATATGTTAACCCTATTCTTAATGCTTGACATTGTTAGTTTATTTTCTTTTTGTTTAATTATATGTTACCATGAAATCTTGACAGCCCTACTTTAAGAGGCTGTTTGCTGCTCTCACTGTATCACAGAAAGACAATGTGAAACTCTCAGTGCACTTAAAAACTTAGCAGAATAAAAAAAAAACAGACGGCTCTCAACAGGTCTCGCTTCTTGTCATCTTCTGCATGAACTTTCTCTTTATACTCCTGGCTTCCCAAAAACTCTTGATAAACACAGCCGTCAGCGATGAACTGAACATGCCCGGCCAGCACACATCCAAACACTCCATTTACTGCAAGACAACAGAACTGTGCCCATGTAGCAGCATGTACCACAGACAGTCAATGTGAAAGAGTGAGACATTTTAAAAATGACATAAAAGTGAGTGAGGAATTCATAATGTAACCGGCCTCCTTACGCCGTGTGCGTCTGCACAGAAAGAGTTTCAGACGTGTTTTTCAGGCGTCTCACACTTCTATTTTGGATCCACAGTGATACGCGTTGGGCTCTGAACGCTGCCAAAACGCAGGTGACCTCCACTCAATACCGCGCCTAAAGCTATCCTGTGCAGACACACACAGAGCCCTGAAGCTGCCGCTCTGCTAATGTGCTGCCTGAGACGTCTTTATCTACTGTACTTTAGTCAAATACCAATTATGCTGACATATTATAGACATTCAAGGTATAACTGCTTCAGGTTAAACACATTATCCCAAACATAATTGTTTGTAGCTTTGATGTCATGACAAAACCCACCTGCTTTAATGCGGGTTAACGCCCAACGCCAGATATCAAATACACAATTTCCTTTCCTGCCAGCGTCGTCTCAGTGGGCCCTCACACCAGGATAACACAATCAGACTCGGAAAATCTGTTTACTCTGTGAACCCACCATCTGGCAAATGGATGTGTGCCAGCAGGTAGTTCATGTTAACTTGTTAACTTCTGCCTCGCATTAAACCATCAGTTACATCCGGGATGGTAAGTCTATGAACTCTGAGCATTTCAAATACGAGTTTTGTTTGGCCGATTACAGTGAGAAATGTGACCGCTACACGCACTGCTATCCTGGTCACCGGGCCATGTCCACAGGCAAAATGTACTGCGATATTTCAAAAATTGCATCTCAACAGAAAATGTTTGCTGCTTTCTCGCAGACACTCCCGAGTATCTGTCAATGCCCACTTGGGGGACAGTACCAGGACTCATTTAAAGCTGATCTTTTTGTCTATACCACAATAGCAATATTTTTGAAAAAGTGACATTTTAAAAACACTCAAAAATGTTGAAAGGTTTCAGTTTAATTGCGGCAATAATAATCCAACACTGAATTGATCCTGGTGACAAGTATCATCTGAGAAGCCAAAACATATTTCTCAGTGCCGTTGACCTCCACTGTGGCCAAAAACTATTAAAACAAATCAGTGAGCTACACTGTTCCACTGGGTGTCATATTCTTGATTACCATATACATGGCCAAAGTTTAATTATGAAGAGAACACCAACAGGGCATGAATCTATCACTATATCAATCTACATATTTTGTTAGAGTAACCTTTGATGAAGTCTAGCGTGCTAACCAGAAAATCACTGAAAATAAGCGATATATCCGTGACTCATTTTGTAAAGGTTTCCGTCTTCAGTAGGAACATGTGGGCTTTGAGCTGAACGCCAGAGAACGGAGGGACGGTTTAACATGTTATTGGTCTCGTTTTTCCATGGGATTTGTTGACAATAGGAAACACACAAAATAATGCAAGCTTTATCCTTTCATCTAATTCCACTGAGTGTCTGAGGCAACGTGACACGATTGGCCTAGCCTTGTGGATCAGCTCTGCAGTCTGGACATCCCTAGTTCCTGGTGCTACTTTCCGACTGGGTTATAACCTGCGAGGTTGCAAAAACAATCTGGGTTGTTAAGCTGCTGATGCTGCTGAGTTAATAGACTGTTCCTGCTCTCAGTGCTACACGATTATATAGCAGGCTTGGGAGCAATGAGGGAAAGGTGTCATATGGGAAATAAGCTGCAAAGAGAGAGCTACAGGCACCACATACACAAGCGTATGCCCCAAGTCAATTTACCAAGAAGCTGTGCAGAATTTTCTTCCTAAAAATTGATGAGCAGAACAGACAGAATCTTGCATTACCTGCCACAATCTGATCTCTCAACCGCAGTGTTGTCAGTGTAGTCTATGGCAGCAGATTTGTATTAAGGGGACAGCTTTAATCACTTTTATATGTTGTTTGGTATTCATTTCAGGGAGGAAGAAAAAAAAGCAGTTACAGCTTGCCATGTTTTCTTTTATATGGACGGTCATTATTTGTGGGGTTATCGAATGTGTAAACTTATGCAGAAGCAGAAATAAAACAAACAAACAACGTCAATTACAAAAAGGCTCAATTAGGATTAAAAACACACGACAGAGAGCCGACAAATTCCATAAAGACAGCAAAGTGGCATCATGACAAGTGACCTAACAAATAGTAAATGTTCCGAACAAAACAGCCCACAACAGTGGACACAATTTCAATAATCCTGCTTTCACTCTGTGAAGAACCAACGGGCGTAGATGGGTGGAGAGGCTCCCGGGGCGGAGGAACTGCAGCCCCAGAAACGGCGCTATAATCAATAGCTTCCCAGGCCACTTGTTAAAAATGCCATTTCCATCTCCAACTCGCTGAGAGGGCCTTTTACCAGGAAAGAGCCACATATCATTCTCTCCAGACATCTGGCTGGGTGAAAAATAGCGGCCCACTGTCACTGACCAATATTGATTATGAGTGAAAATGTGATCATTTTGTATTAACTGGCCCCTAGGTGCCCTGTTCTGTCAGGTTTGCGGGTGAAAATTAATGCTTTCATATCACGCTTAACAAAAATATGGCTCGTTTCTCATTTTAGCCTCCAGACAAAGAGGTGTGTGCCAATCCCAATAATTTAATAGCTTCCACAAGAGAACATGATGCTCTGAATTAGATTCAAACCATTATTTAACACCTTTGTTCCTACTTTAAAGATATTTATTATTGCACATGACACCACTTTAATGAAACTCCAGGTTTGGCATTTAAAATATCAATTTCTGATGATTAGAGTTGTCATTGTTAAAGAGAAAAAAATGTGTTAGAGGGAGGTGCTCTGCTATCCAATTGAAATGTCTTCCTCAATAAAGGTCTAGAACAGGATGGTGGTGCCTACTGTATGTGAAACAATGTGATATTGACTGAATTAAAGCCCATCAAAACATTTTTCTTTCAAATCATTTAGACATTCTGGTTCAGACGATCAACTATAAATACATTATAGAGGGTAGCTCAAACATCTGCCTTCGGCTGTTTGGACACCTAACTTGGTTAGTACATGTCAATCAAACTGCGTTTGGTTCAGTTTGTTTAGGTTGGTGTGAACGCCGTCAGTCAAACTCTGGTCTGGACTGAACCGCCTGAGGAGGAGGATATGGACCCGCATCCAAAAAGACTCAAAACAGACCAACCTCAGAGGTCGACAATAGCAGATGTGTGATTTTAGCACAAATTCAGCTCTAGTACCGTTAGATAATAATCTTATAAGTGATTTGGATGAATAGCATATATATGTATGCAAATCATTTGGTAACACAATCATACATCAGCGAGTGAAAATTAGTTAAAACTAGACGGGTGCACACAGCGGAGTGCAAATCTCCACCAGGTGTGTCTGCAACAACTACCCCCCCCCCCCGTCGAGACAGCAAGGGTATCAGCCGTGTTTTTCACTCGCACGTCTCACACAACAGATACGCTCTTATTTTAATCTGTGCAGATGTCTGCACACGCTCTGTTCAGGCACGCCTCAGCTCCGTCTCACAGGCGTAACCAGGACTTGAAGCGTTTATTTGGGCTTCAAGTTCATTTTTTTTTGACATTACTCGTGTAAACCCAATAAAAAAGGCACAGAATAACTGTGTCTCTGGCCACAGACACAGGTTGTGTCCTGCTCTTTGTATTTTAGCAGTTCTTCATTAAAAAGTCAGTGAATTGTACAGTAGGCTGAACTGCAGTCTTGACTAATGATGCTCATAATCTGTTTGTTTCTTTTCTTTCCGACACCAGAGAGGATTAAATACATGTAAATACAACAGACATATTATGTGCACCAAAGGAACTTTATTCCTTTGTTTCACCTCCAAATTTTATTTCACAAAAGTGCAGCGTATGTTAATCAATAGAGCAATAAAGCAAAGAATAATGCAAAGAAAAAACTGAATTTAACGGTGTCGGCATGACAGGAGAATAAAAGGCAGCACCAAACTCATTTTGGCTGCAGCGTGACGGGCCCTCTCTCTGCCCCTTCTTAGCGGGGCGATTGGGGTTCATAATTACAACATAGCCTGCAGACAAACCGTTGCCACTCATTTCCACAAAGGCAAAAAGTCATAAACACTGCCCTATAGGAAAATACCCAGAGGTGCTTTATTAGTTTGAGTATTTTTCCCCTTTTCCTATTGAAAATTCAATAAATCCAATTCTCTCACGGTGTCACACTTGTGCAGCTTCTCCTTGCAGGCATTTTGTCCCAATCTCAGACACCGGCTAGTCAAGCGATGGCTACAGCAGCGATATTGCACTCTGTGTCACAAATCACAGACGTTATCAGGCCTCATAAGCACCTATTTTCCAGAAGTAATGCATTAAACATGGGAAAAGAAACAAGAAGTAATATCTTTTGTTTGTTTCAGAGCAGAATCCATATGAAAAATGTAATATATGGTTCTTCTTGAGGACAGAAATATTGGCTATACCAGTCAACAAAAGCACAATTTAATTAAAGTGAAAGCTGAGGTGAACATTTTCCATCATTTCCCTCACTGAGTATCTGCTTAGGAAAAGAAGTCTGCATGTTCTTCACTGAAGGCAGACTCGGAGACTGTGTGCAATGATGAAAAAAGACTGTGCTGGAGATGACAAAGCCTGGGAACAGGAAGGACACAAGAAGGGCTTTCATATTTTCAGAGTTCAATCATTCTTCCTCAGCCTGTGACGCCTGGGTGACATTGTGTTGGAATGTGCGTGGTCGGAGGTGCCGGCTCTGTCAATAGTCAGGTATATCAACTGCACAGGCGTAATCCCTCTCAGGCTGCTGGGGAGCCACTGCAGTTGTCAGGATGCTGCTCCATACAAATGCACTGGATTACCCAGCGTACCTAGCAGCAGCAAACAGATGTCACAGAACACTGCACTGTCAATTTCTCAAGACAGGTGGGAATCGCTCTTCAATCGGCGGCACTGTAAACCAGGTCTTACAGTATATTGAGACAAGTCAGGAGGTAATATCTACTGTCTTTTCATACGGTTATATGTAATGGAGGGGCAGTCATATAGTCATGTTACTATCAAAGGGCAACTTGACACAATGCTGAAGTATACATTCTGGAGCCCTCCCCCTCTTATTGTTGATGGTTTGGTTGGGCTGGCGTGTCTCTCATGTGGAAAAAACTCATGCTGACATAAATCATGTATCTGCTTAATTTACCTTCTTTCAGTTCAACCCAAGGTATGTTGAGCTCTCCTCCAAAAACACACCTACCAGGTGGCTAAAACGCGAGGAATCCAGAGCACATAAACATTGCACTGAAGCTCCAACCCCATTGGAATCAATGCAAAAAAAAAAAAAAGGCACCAACATGATTGCCATCAATCAATGTTGTCCGGTTGTACTGAACACATACAGAAAAATAGATCTTCAATCACTGGAATTAAGAAAAGAATAAAAATACAATCGACGATCGTGTGACCTTTACGTGTATTCTCTAGCATTAGGATGCGACTATGTCATAGCAGCTGTATTGCTCAGGACTCAAGGAAGCACACTGTTGAGTGTGGAGTTCTTTTAGACGAGAGGAGAAAGCTGCCGGCAGCAATACCGGGGGCCGAGCTGGAGGTCTGTTCCGAACAGGCCCGTTTTGAACTCTCTGCAGAACTCTCCCCGGTCCAAGCCTGGATTGATGTCACGGCCAGAGCGCCCAGTCATGTCAGAGGTTCAGGTCAAGCCTGCAGCCTTATTGGCCAGAGAGATTATATTAAGCAGGGTCTATATCCCTCACACATTCAGCCAGCTGGTGTTATATAGGCAGTGTTCAGTGAAAGCAAACCTAGATGAACTCACGAAGCGACGGATAAGCTGGGCCGTCTTATCGCACAACGACACCAGCACACCTCTAACATCCAACATGCTAACTGCTGTGAGAGAGTCGGAGTGACTTTACTGGGGGGGGTTGAGAGACATGAGGAATCATGGACTGTGGAGTTCTCTGTGTCACACTGCACAACCCGAAGGCTTAAAATAAATAAATAATACAATTACATTTATAAAAAAAAAAAAAGAGAATGTGATTGTTTGTGTGCAAAGTCTTAGTGTTGTCATTGTGGAGTCTGCGCTTCTGTTCAAAGCTATCAGCAACTCACCAGAATCTCATGAGTCCATCACAATCTGCGACAGCGAGTTCTGGCCAACAATGTCGGGCTAGTTTTTTTTGTCCTCAATCCTTTTTCCTCTTTTTTTTTCCCCATTTCATTTGGCTTGGCATGCCATGAAGTAAAGTCTAATTAAACAATCAAGCCCATGCAGTCCCATTACCCCTCTGTCCTATTGACTTTGTCACAGCACTCATCCTCTCCTCAGTATAAACTCCCATGTCTAATGCCGGCCGGGGAGAAGGGCTGTTGTCGCACACTGTTTGTCCCCCTATCTGTCTTCGTCTCTGTGAGCACAGAGTCAGCATCAAAGCAGCGGGCGCACTGAGCTCTAAGAGAGCGTGCCGAAGCTTTGAGTGTTGAGTTTGAGCTAAACCGCTGAGCGCAAATATAGCTGAAGTTGTATTGCGGACTGTCATCTCTAAAAGTGTCTTTAAATGACTTTCTTTGATGGAGTGGATGCAAGAACTTTGCCGTTTGACACAGCACTTATTTATAACAAAGTTACAACCTTATGCAAAGAAAAGTAAACTATTCTACAGCAATGTCACCCCCAGTGTATATCAATGTATATCAACCCAATACAAAAATATAATGTGTCAGTGTGTCCACTCTGACCAGCATTTTTCTATTAACTATATCTTGCTTTCTGTGAAATATTTAAATTAGTGTGAAATTAAGTCAATTTAAGTCAATAACAAAACTGAACTAAATAAAATAGAACTTTAAAATCAATTCATGAATTGGACTGAGGTTACTGATCCACGTACTGACCCATATAAATATGTAATAATGGTGGAGAACGTCGGCGGCGATACAGCTGCAAAGAAGCTAGTTAGCTACGCTAGAGTCTTTAGCACGTTTCTATGGTTTGCATTTTAACAGTAACAGACCTCCAGCTTTACACCAGGCAGACATGGCCGACATGCCGTCTGTTCGATCACAGTGACGGTTTGTTTACGAGCGGTGAGAGTACTTAGTTTTACCTTTAGCGGGTTTTGATATTGCAGTTTGTCGTACATGTGTAACTACCATCCGTAGAAACTACGTCCTCGATTCAACAATGGACACAAACAGACCTCTGGCCTCGCCTTTTAATACTTGACCAGAATACATTTATGTGTTTAACAAGCAGATTTAAGAAGCAGCCACACAAGTTTGTTTGTTTTTTAATAGAGTAAATGTTTATTCTCTACACGGTTCTTGCACTTTTATTTCAAATATTGACATTGAAGACCTTATGAATGATTTGTCATTGCACTTTTTTTAAATTACTTTTAAACTCAAGTATAGAAATCGACCTACTAGTACCTGATAACTGCTGTGTAATTGACTTTTTTGTTGCCATAACAATTTGCACTCCTACAACATTTGTATGTGAAGCCTAGTAAAGCTTAGCTGCCTTGCTTTGGAACACATACAGTGGTACAGTTTAGTGACCACCTTCCACATCGTGGTGCGGGTGCAGCAGCTTGCAATGACTGTAGGTTAATAGGGAATAGCCTATTTTTTCCGACAGATGTGCGATATACAGTTTGGAATGATGAAATGATCAGTTTAATAACGCAGCATGAGATCTTCAGTCCACGAGTGATATAAACTGACTCACACTTATCAAAAGTATTACAAAGACATTTACAGCATTTATACACAAACCTGTCTGTGGAAAACAAAACTGGCTGTGAGCAACGCTGGCGCTTACCATGCGGTGACACGCGGTTGTACTTTTCGGTTTGTGGATTATACATTTGAACAGCTTGTGCTTTCTATTTCCTGGGAAATGTTCCGCACCGATCATGAAAGTCTGAGCCACAGCGGGAAGTAGAAGTGACCTCCCCTCTCCTATTGCAAGCAAAACCTTATATTTTTCATAAATTGGTGATACAAAAGCATATAACTATTTTAAAATACGATCCCAGCAATCACAGGGCTCCAACCGCGGGGAAGGTGCGCCGTTGTCACGGTGGGGGTGGGACACTTTTAGGTGCCACGACTGCACAAGAGCGGTAATCCAGGTGTTGTAAGTGTTAGTTTATGTAACAGGGTTCACTATTACTACACTGTGACTCCCCGTCAGCTGCCATGGTTCCTGCTAAAAGCATGCAGCGGTTGCAGACCACACCCTGACTCTCTCTCTCTCTCTCTCTCTCTCTCTCTCTCTCTCTCTCTCTCTCTTTCTCTCTCTGTGTGTCTCTCTCAGCAGTGGCAGCGAGGATGCACACGTGCCAGCCCTGGGCATCAGCAGAGGGATGTGGTGGAGGGCTGAGAACACTCAGTCGTACTACTCAGGATGGATGTTTCCCATCATGCAGCTCAATCAGCCGCCCAATGATTCATTTCACAGACACTTGGGTAATTATAGGAGTCTGCTCTTCACCTCTTGGAGGGGGAGGGGGGGGGGGTGCATGAGCGCAGCCAGGGCGGTGAGTAGAGTGGGGGGTGTTGGTGGTGTTTAGGCGGAGGAAGCAAAGACGGAGTGAACGGGTGAAAACAAAGAGACAGGAATGACGAGGGTGAAGATGGAGGAGGAGACGCAGTGAAATTCATTTAACTGGTGTCAACGATCTTGTTCAGGAAAACCAATATTTTCAGTGACTCCACGATGAAGCAAACTAATCACTGCCGAGCGAGCCTCGTGAACCATTTACAACTAATGTGACATAACAAAAGCAGTGAAAATATACAGCATATGACCTTTTAAGGTGCAGAGTAAAACAAAGGCTGTAAAAAAAAAAAAAAAAAAAAAAAAAGGGGCTATATGGTGGGCCATGAATAAAGATGTGAGAGACTAAAAAGAGCTCGTGAAAAACACAGGCGATGGCAAGTGTGCAAGCTCCCCCTATTGGTGAAAGTAAAAAAGCTTTTTTTTTTTTGTCCCCACATACCTCAGCATATGTCTTAGACAGACATCCAGAGGCATTTTAGTCTCAGACATCCACTCAGCAAAACTATGGTATGCTTTGTGTATGAAGAATGTTTCTTAAACAAGCAGCAGCTAAACACAGAGGAAAGAAAGATATTTTCATTAACTCAATACTCTTTAGTGAGTTCAATGGAGTGTCGAGTATTGATTTGGGGGACAATAATTGCGTGGAAAGGGTGCGGGGAGACTGTGCTTGAAAAAATAAAATAATAATAACGTTGTGGAAGCAGTTTCAATCGCTGAGCAGTGCAAAGGACGTAAAGGGAGCATTGATTCTGTTGTGTTCCTTTCCAAATGTGAAATATTCATAGCTGGTGTATATGTAAGCGTATCAGATTGAGCTGGGCCGGCTAATTCTGCTCAGTGGACTGTTCATAGCTGATAACAGTCCAGGATTTCACTTGCACACGAATCGTGTAAAGCCATTACAGTTGCAATGCCCAGTGATTGTAGCAGTCTGTATGCAAACTGAAATATTCAGTCGCATCAAACCAGCAGTCACACTGAAGAGTGCTGAAGACACTAAAACACTAATCGCTGTAAGACACTCCGGACAAGAGTCAGTTAAATACATGGTTTGTGATAAAATCATTATCTAGAGCTCTGCGATGACACCTAAGGCCAATTATAAAAAATTATATTGCACAAGATGAAAACATCATTGCAATGCATTTTGGTCCCAAAAAAAAAGTAAAATATCTTTTACTAAAGCAAAGTACGGAAACACAAATTCAATGTTTTAAATATCAGCTAATAAAGTTATTTCTGAACTGAATAATACGTTTGCTAAGCTAAGATGAATCTTAACATCTGTATGTTCTTGCTATACCCAATAGCCACTTTATTAGGTCAAACTGTAAATTCTACCTTTACAAGTATATACTGTTTAGTTAACGTTGTTGGAACTGTATAAATTCAATGATATGCATGTTAAAATAGTAGAAGTGTTGTTGTACTAGACTACATTAGATGGCTCTTCTAATATGTTGTCCTCTCTATTTACAGACTGTACATTCCCTAATGTCAGGGAATAAGAAACAACCCTAAACATAATGCATCATAACAATAGAATCATGCCAATACAGATGTGGCAGCAGGTGCTGCATGAGGTTTTTTTTATCTCTCTAGCCCAGTCAACCTACCCCCAAATGTGTAAGATCTAGACAGAGTTTAAAATATTGAAAAACGTAACATGATCAACCGCATGTCAAAAGGTTACAGTGTTGAAGTCTCGTGTTCCAGAGATATCTACTGAAATGATCACGCTGAGCAGTGATCACCGTCTCGCATCACCGCTTGTACCTTGTGGTCCTTGTACGTTTTTGATAGTTTGTTTATTGTATTAAATAAAATAGTGTAGATAGTGTTATTTCCAACCGGCTCTCAGAGTGTCTGCAGTTGGGTTGAATTTTGCCTGCTGTTAGTATTTGGCTTTATTTTTTCATAACTGATGACTCTATATGTACATTGTATGGACCCAGTAGTAGAGGTGAGACGCTGCCCCATAATTGTTTGGGGCTATTTTAAGCATTGTACATCCATGTTGTGACTCTATTCTTTATGGCCCGAGTGCCGTGTTTAAAAAAAATGTGACGCTTTGTTAGAAATTCCAAGGCTATGGAGAGCAGGTGCAGGGCCATTGTGACAAGCACAATTTATCGGCTGCTCCCAAGCAAGGGAAAACATTCAATAATGTTCTGGGAAGATTAATCCATCCCCCACACGGGACCGGGCACACAGGGTGTGGCGACAGAGGTAATTTACAGATGCAGGTGTAGCCCAACTCAGCAGTTCATTCCTTTGGAGTTGTAAAACACCTGTATATTAGCAGGTCCAATCCATTTAACTACACTTTAAACTTCACCATCTGACACCATCATGAATTCAGACCAGGAGGCTGCCACGCAGTCCATACATTGTGACTTTTTTGTAATTTAAAAAAAAATGTATTTTGTTTGTTCGAGGGCATTCCAGAGATGACTCTTCAAACACGCTCCTGCTGCCCGTTGTGTCTCAACGTAGTTCATTTTTCTGAGGTACGTGTTTGTATGAGAGTGAACTAAGGCCAGGAGAAAGACAGATGGCTTTACAAATGAGTCGAGCACTCAGGATAGTGGGGATGTTTCACCGAACCTGTACTTTATCCAGAGATGAATGACAAACTGCTCAAATTGTTTAAGTTCGTCTTGCCGAAGGCGACAATGCCAGTTTCTGCTCTTTTTTTTTTTCCCTCCCTGTGGGAGGAGAGGATATAGGAGGGAGGATCATTGACAGGCAGCGAGAGCAGCAGGCAGTTAGACAGACATGATGTACGGCCCTGCATAATCAGCTCTCAGCCCCATTAATCTGGGCCGACTGCAACACTTGATGAGACTGTGATGCATTCGGTGAGAGGTCCCTCCCTCAGGTGTCATTTTGAAGAACTGTGTCAACGCTATCGCCCAAGCAGGAAGCCCAGTCACGCAGCCACACCCACTTTCCACAACGCCATCAGGCTCAGAGGACAAAAACACACCGAGGACATCTGGATTCTTCCCACCCCGGCAGCACAGCTAAATATATAATCACACACACAAAGTCAGCATCACCTGGGTCTCATTTTCAAATATCAAACAGAACTCCTTAATGAAAGTCTCTCCAAGGACATGCCGTGGTATATGCCTAAATCCTGAGTCCACAGCCATTGTGGCAACAGGGTCAGCAGATAATGCGCTCTGGGCTCCTCTCAAGGGAGAAAAAGTACACAATGCAGGAGGTCATTGTGTAGGAGGACAAGGTGCACTGGACCTTTTCCTCAGCAGCTTTAACTCTTCCCTCTAGGCAGGTCAAGTCACAGTAACATGTTCCCTTGTAGCTGTAGCTGTTTATTCCAGCTGATCCTGTGAACGGTTCATCTAGTTTTCCTTACTGGGGGTATGTGGCTAACCTGTATTTGGACTATGTGCTGAAAAGGGTGAAGTAAAAAACAGAAGCTACTAAATGGATCTTAAACAAGACGTCCATACAGGAGTACTCCAGCGATTTAGTGTTGGACGTCTACAAAGAAGGGAGGCTTGCAACAGACACGCTCATTAAGAAAAAAAAAAAAGAAGAGTAAAATTGAAGCAGCAGAAGCTGAGTTATCCTGACTTCCTGAGTCAAGCTCTACGAACGCTGGATCCTACATTGCCCATAATACAACTCAGTAGCATCCTTTGTCCGACTTCCACTGCCTGGTAAATACCAAGACTCTCAAACGTCCTGCCACAGTTTGTAACTCAGGCTTTCTGTTAAAAGCCCAAAACTGAGATAACTCCAGTAATGTCATCAGGGCTATTTTTGTCAGACTTGAGAAAAACTCCCTCCGGAGCCTCAAAAGAAATGATCCAACTCTTTTCACGGGATGAGAAGTACTCAAAAATATATCTACAGTTCCATGACAACTGGGTAAACTCCATCTCGAGTGTGATACAACGGAAAGCTCCGGAGCAGCTACTAAACAGAGAAAATATCTCCTTCTCTCCTCCCTTTGAACCTCTGTTTACCACTGAAGCTGATGGTCTAGTAACTGAAGCTTTTTGTCAGTTGCACTCGCTGCAACAGTATCAGCTAAATGACAAAAATGCATTCAAATGCCGTTTCTTTGCTACTCTCCAGTTCTCCAGGTAGACCATTTTAAAAAGGGCACAACCTCATAATAAAAATTCTGTGTCACATTTGTGTCATTTTTCTCCTGTAACATTGAATAAACATTATTGTCACAGGGGTTTTCGTTGGGGACAAAAAAAAAAGGTGCTGCTACTGGGAAGCATAAAGCCAGATAGTTAGACTTAATGGGCCTTGCTATGTGTAGGGAGTCGGAGGCTGTGACTGTGACATAGTCCACTGGGACTCTGCTCCCCTCATTCTTTACTGGGTGGTAGATGTGCCGTGGCTTTTATGGCCCTCTGTAATATTTCATGACCCTATAGATTGGTAAATCAGAGCGAAGCAGATGAAAAGCACAGCAACAGCCAGAGACTTCTAAAATGACACAGACAAAAAAAAAAAAAAAAACTCTTCCAGTTTGACGTCTTTTGGCTCAGTGACATTAAGGTCATCAAAATAAGCAAGTGCACCCAGGCATCTTAAATGAACTGCCTGAATGTAGGCTTTAAAACGATGGCTTCCTGAAGTCATTTGTGTTGTAATGGAGCTGCACCCTGCTGCGGGCCCTTTTCCCTCCCCGATCGACAACAACCATGTCTGGCCTAATGAATCTTAGATGCCTTTGACTCCACAATTTCATTAAAAAAAAAAAATAAAAAAAAAAGAGGCACTGTAGGTCTGGAGAACAGGAAAGCCCCCCTCTCTTAACAACTAGGATGTCTCTACTGAACAGAAACGTTTTAAAAAAAAAAATTCTACCAATTCAAGTAACTTAACGTTTTTCAAATCGACAAAGCCTCTTTATGGTATAATCACTGAACTATTGTGAATGGAAAGCAAGCTATGACAGGAACAGGTTTAATCAATGAAAGCACGCTGTAGTCACTTCATTATATTATTAATTAAAGCCTATACGTCCTTTTCCACAGGTAACTGTTCTAACCTAAAGAAGTAAGATGAATTTCTCCTTTTAAAACAAAGCAATACTGCCATCTAGTGTGAGGAGAAGCTTGGACATGCCCTCATTGGCTCAGCATATTCCCAGAAGCAGCCATCATATAAAACAATAATGTATGTGCTTTGAGGAAAGAGAAAAGGTGACTGTGTGGAATATTATGAATGTATAGCATCCCTTATCGGCCTTAATTTCCTTAACAGCTCCTTTTTCACCCCAAAATAAATTAAAGGTGTATTAACAACATTCATATGCAGATACATCTTATAGTCATAGTCTGTAGTTTTACTTTAAAATGTTAGCGAGTTACTCGTACTCGTGCTTTTGTATTTTGTCATTTTGTTGCCGAAGGGTTGTGCCAAATGAGCAAGCACTCCCACCAACTCATTACCGAGGCTCTTTCGACAAGTGTTTCTGTTCCGTCTGTGCCGCCGCGCTTCAACGCCGAACGTCTGTAACGTTCTCTCGAGGTTGCGAGCGCCGCCTCAGATGTCAGGATCAACCGAAAGTCTGCCGTGACAGACGGCGTGTCAGTCGTAGTCGTATGCTGCCTCCGTCTGAGCCCTCCGGCATGTTTGCTGCGTATCAGCACATCTTTACTTTACTTGAAGCAAATGGTGAGCCGTCAGGAGAAAATCACACCACACACACACACACACACACACACACACACACACACGTTACATGAAGCAACATATGTAGAACTCTTAATGCAAAATGTGTCCTGGGACTGTTACATAACATCATAATGCATTAAGAAGGTTTTGTAGCAGCTCTTACGATGCTTTATTAAGATACTTTGTGTATTATGAATATGGGCAAATATAAAGTGACACTTACTGTATCATTAAATTAGATGCAACACAAATGGAGCATGATAAATAAAACCATACTTACAGAAGGGGTTGAAATAATATGCCCACTGCCAGTTTAATGAGATTCTCAATGCTCCTACTTCTTATTGTGTAAATGTAAAACACTACACGTAATGGAACCAGCTCAGCTGTCAAACTGTACTTTCCCACACTAGACTTAAATGTATTAGTGTCTTCATTGCCAGGTCACACCGTTACTCACAGCTTCAATATCCATTTATTCTTGGTAATAAAAAAAAAGAAAAAAGAAAAAAGAAGAAAAATCAATCTGCGAGGTGTTTGGCAGGCTTCCATGACTGCTGATAAGGCAGAGTTGTCTTTTGGCACATTACGAGCAGCTGAAGTGCGTGCAGTGCTGCAGCTGTACCCGGGTTGTCCAGTGTGTCTGAGAAATGACTCGCATATCATTCACATTGATCGTTTAATCAGAGATCCCGACTTGGAAGGATTAACCGTAAGCAGACGTACGAGAGTTGTACGATGGTTTAGTCTAGAAATCAAAGTGTTTGAGGAAAAAAGATCAACTCAAATCAAAGTGACCGGATGATACGTGATACCAAGGAGAGACACTGACACAGATTTACAATCAGTGTAGATCTCTCTGTTTGTCTGGTGTCAGTGTCTGATGAAGGACAGAATTAACACAGCCGAAGCTGCAGAAAGCAGTGAAGACTTTGATGAATACCCGCGTTTGCATTTCCTGCAGTTGCCAGAAAGAAAGGACTCTCATTAAGAGATGAATCTGCTAAGTTTGGTTCTCAATAGGCTTCATGTTGTCCAAGCAGCATCACTCACTGTTGTTGATCACCATCGTACAGAGTACAGCCTCATCTTCACTCACTTAAAAGAATAGCAGATTCCTGCTGATGTAATTTAAAGCCCCGTGGGAGAAGCTCTCTGAATAATGTCCACATTTAATCTCTCAAAAGATTGCTTAATGATTCCTAATGTTTGTTGTATGGTGGCGAGTCATGTTCACTGGTGTTTACTCAGCAGTTCAACTGTGTAATTTTAATTGGCCACCAATTTATTTCAAGAAGACGGGGGGGGGGGGGGGGGGGCTTCTAATGGCCACATCTGTGCATTTTTCATGATTAATTCTTCAAATTTCTGAGATGAGTTACTGCTTTTGTTCTCCACCAATCCAACAAAAAGAACAAGAGGATGTACCAAACATTATTTATGCCATTTATATAAAAAGCATCAGATTACATTCTGAAAATGTTACAACTAATTGTGAAGCTAATATTGCCCCGGGCATCTACTGTACATGAAGGTATTTCTTATCTCTGCCACTAATGTGACTCGTCATTGTTTGCATCTGGCTTAGCGAACTGTTAAGCAAACAGGAAACGCTCACCCTCCTTCCTGTGTCTCTGCAGCAGACAGGAACAGCAGATCCTCAGCAGAAGGCAGAGAAGCACAAAAGCTAATCACCAGATGTCGGCCACAAAGAAACTCTTGTATTTTTCACAAACCACAGAGCAGTAAAAAGAAGCTGAAACCGTCCAAGGATAGAAATAGATGCAGCTAGTGGTCTTTCACACGCACTCCTGTACTACTAATGCTGTATAACCTGTAACACGGACAGCAAACTCTTGATCCCGTTTGTACATCGCACACGTGTATTCTGACAGCTATGCAGTCGTTACAGCCTGCTGCTGCTGCTGCACGTTCGTGTTAGTTTCCATACACACAGAATCAAAGACACATGACAATCTGAATTGTAACTGGCCACATGAATGTTCACATGTTCACAGCACGAGAGACAAAAGCAACGAAATGAGCAAGCGTTGACGGCTACATTGTCGGCGAGTTGCTGTTGAAGTGTCGCTCAAGCGCTCGTTGGCGTAGTTATGGCGTTAAATAGCACCGGGAACCGGCCAATGGCATTTCTGTTAGATGGAACTGACAAAGAAAAACAGATGATTGGCTGAGCTTCACTGCGTCATCGGAGGGCTGAAGAACACAGCGACAAGTGTCGGGCATCAGTTTGTAGCTTCATGTTCCGAGCCTCCATTGAATGACGCCGTGTCGCTGGCAGCACGAGTAGTTCAAGGGTCAGCAGATCAGCTGATCGACCACGACCGGTGACCGCCCAATCAGTCTCATATAATCTTTGACGGTCAAATGTACACATGTTGGTTTTACAGTTAATTGCAATCTGCAACCTCACTGTTATATGCCACTAAATCCTATACACTGCTCCTTTAAGTTTATGAGTGCAATTATCAGTGCAAGATATTTACACAAAACAATGATCAAGTTTCAGGCTTGATGAAGGTAAAGCGTTCTGGGACCTCCTTTATTTATCTGTTGAATAAATGTAACTTTAACTTATAGCACAAGGGGAACTAGTTCTCATCGCTAACAGCAAAAGCAGCTGAGAGAATATTTTTTATGAATCAGGAAAAATAACCGGAAACTCATTATCCCAAAAAAAACAGGTAAATGTTTGACATTTGTCTCGAAGAATGGCTCGTATCCTCTCCTGGCCCGGCATTTGTCCTCTCCTGTCCTCCCACACGTTTTGCCGTGGCATATGCCACAGCTGAGGCCCATTAATCAGAGCTCATTTCAGAAGAGCTGAATACACTGCTCCCAATTCTCGTGCATTAACCTTGTTAGTGCCCCTTTCCACCCCTGAAAGTTGGCACTGGTGTGCCGCGTGTGTGTTCTTGTGTGTGTGTGTGTGTGTGTGTGTGTGTGTGTGTGTGTGTGTGTGTGTGTGTGTGTGTGTGTGTGTGTGTGTGTGTGTGTGCGCACACATGTGTGTATATTTTGAGCACTTGTCACTTGTTAGTGTAGCAGTTCCTGCCATGCTATAAATAAAGCCAGTCACAGGGAGGAATGGAAGCCAGTGGAGTGCTTTGACAGCAGAGGGCATAGTGGCCTTGTCTCCGTAACGTATGAGGATTAAATCTGGTCTACAAAGTGATCGCTCACTGCGTACCTACTACACTGTACCGCTGCACATTAAACACCTGGTTGCAGGTATTTATGAACTATTTTACTCAGTCCTGGTTGTTAAATAATCTCGTTCTGTATCATACTGGTGCTTTTCGTTGTGCCGTGTTTCACCCATTATGCACAGGCTCTAATTGACTTTTTATTCTATTCTGCATCATCTGCTTAAATATTGTTATCCTGTTGTTGAGGGAGCAAAAAAAGAAGACTACAGTATTCCTCTAGTGGTATTAACCCTCTCCCTTTGGCACGCTCTTTGTCGTGCAACCAGGCCAAGAAGAAATAGAAAACTTTCTTACCTTGAGCCTGGGCGTCAAGTGAGCATCCACAGATGATGAGAAGGAGCTGGAGGCTGAAAGAAGGCACACTCACTGGGAGTGCTCTGAATCCCACAGGGCTCTGGCTCCTTGTGGCCATGGCACCATTGGATGCTGGGGGGGGGGACATGTATACATTGAGAAATAAGCTATTTAAATATTGACAAACATTTCCACTTTACTTGCACATTTCTTGATGTAGTTGGGGGGGGGGGGGGGCATCATTAAACACATGATGTGAAAAAAATTTAAATATGAGACTACTGGGCTCATGAGGCCCGTCAGGAAAAATAAATCATTTGGCAGATATTAAAATTCACCAGATGTTCAGCACTAAATATTACTCCCTGGCCAAAGTACCAGAGCTATGAACACAAAAAGGATTCACTAACAACTTACATTCAAGAGGAAAATGTATTGTATGGCCATGACATTTAAGAAAGTATTATTTCTTACAACATTCAAGCAAATAAACCGTAACACGACGAGAACAAAAGTAGAACAATATAACATCAAAACAGTTGAGATTCATCAGTGACGCATGACATTTTACACAGATCTTTATATTTGGATATAATAAGGTTACCGTAAGGCCTAGCCACTTGGCCCATGAGTGAGGGTAGCTTGGCAAAAATCTAAAACCAAATGACATGAAGAATAAATCTAGTGTGTGACAAGCTCCGTCCTGTCACACCGCGTGGGGAAGTTCACTAAGTGCTATCATTCACCCCGACACGTCAAAGCAGGCTTCCAAAGGAAGAAGGAAATGAATAGGCCTACACTTTTCTCACACACACACACACACACACACACACACACACACACACACACACACACCTATATTCACATCTTGACACCCATGAAAGAAATGAATTATTTGGCACCACTGCATCATTGGTACTGTAAATCAAAACAATTTGTTGTGCCTCCAAATACACAAAAAACCCGCCATGCTAACAACAGGAATTATGTTTGATCAGCAACCGTTACAGCTCATCTGTGAGTTCTGAGTCTACAGCATAGCAGCACACCGCCACCAGTCAACAATGGTAAAATAATTGGTATTAAACATTAAAAGAATCAGCCAATAGAATATTCAAAGTAGAGTACACAGAAAACTTAAAATGTAGAATCTGGAAAAGATGTATTGCAATATCTAGTAAATATTTACCAGCTTCCAAAACGTGGTGTTTTAGCGATAGACTGTGACCACAATGACTTCTTTTGAAGCTGGACAATCAGTGTTGATTAATGCCACTATTAAGTTACAGCGTGTCTGCGTCTATCAAACCTATGTCTAACAGAAAAGATCCTATTTTAAAACCCTACAGCTGTTTAAAGGCCGCGCTCACCACCTCACCTTTCACTCGCGCTATAAGTGTGTGAACACAACCCACAGCTCTGAGCGCTGCCAAACGTGGGTGACCCACACGTAATAATGTGCCTGAAGGCATCTTTAGAGGACCGAAGCTGCTGCTCTGCTAACGGGCTGCTCACACACGGTGTTACCTTTTCAGCTCGCGCCGATTGTGCTGTATGTACTTTTACACCTAAGACACACAATTTCACATTTGATTAACTGATGTACAACTGCCAAAGACATTGAACTGAGAGCATACATTTTGCATCGTGTACTCATCCTCTGCCGAATCAAATGTCTAATAAAAGAAATGGTAAAGAGACTATTTTTATCCTTGTCGGAAGAAATTTGGATTATCTAGGAGTCAAACAAACTCACAGCTGAAAAACATTCAACCATTCACCTGGAAATATTCAGAAGAAAACACTCGTCACAAAACATTGTTAAATATGTCAATAATGTAACATGCGCTGATTAAACTTAATACAGGTGCACAAAGATTTCACTTCAAACAATGAAGAGAGCTGTCAAACACATTCTTAACTAACTTTTTAAATATGTTTAACAAATATTAAGTCTCAGAAAAGGACAGCCTAAAATACACTGAACGTCTTCAGTGCTGCAGTGAGAGGCTCTCATTCTTTTAGTAACATATCCTGAGGACTCATAAAATAGTCCTCCAGATGACTACTTTACGCCCCCGTCCCCCAAAGACACACACACACACACACACACACACACACACACACGTAGTACCTGTCCTGTGTCGTCTGCACCTCCGTGTTGTGGCTCTGCTGCGTTTCCCACCAACGAGTCCAGCTGACTGACTTTCTTCTCTTTGCCTGCGCTGTACGCTCACAACTGGCACAGCTCTCTTCCCTTTCAGTGGCCAAGCAGCCCATCTGCAAAGACAGAGGGAGGGAAAATGAGGGAGAAAAAGTGGAAAAAAAAGAGAAAACGGGAGAGGAAAGCCAATGGATGTGAATGAGAAGAAAAAGGAAAAGAGAGACAGATTGCTTTGAGAATGCAGATTGTCAGGAGCTGCATTCTTAAAAGCCAATGTGGACGAAGTAAAAAAATCGCAGAGTTCAACTAATTTGATTCCACATTCCCTTCAGTGCTGCGGTTTCCCTTTCTATTCATTTGTCCGCATTTTAGCTTTGATCACAAGTCGGGTTGCCGGGCACTTAAATCACAATCTATGAGGGATTTTATCTTACGGCCTTTCAATGCGCAAAGTATTAGAACACATCAAATTCTCAATAATATGCAGGATAACAAAACTATCATGGAAATACACAATGGATGATGCCAAATGCCGCTGCCTTAAACTAATAAGAAACACAAAGACAGTAGAACAGTGGTAATAACACAGGGCAGGGAATAATCTACAGCTTATCGACCAGACCGAGTTCAGTCTATTGGTCCGGCCCTCCACAACAGTCACGGCTTCTCATGAAAAACGATTGCCCTCCCCTGCTGTAGAGTTTAGGTCCTTATCAATGAGGTGTTGATATAATTTCGACAACCCTCTGGAACCACGTCACTGCCCTTGAGGACGGGAAGGTCTGAGCAGAGAAGGAGACGGCTCGATACCCTCGAGGTTGTAAGAATTTAGCAACTTCCACAAAAACCATATGCTGACGAGGGGACTTGAACCCAGTTCTGCCTCTGAAGGACACTCTCCCTGCTGACAATACACCCTGCGGTCCAAAAGGTACATTAGTCATATGCCAACGTCACCTTTGAATTCACTGAACCTTTCTCTTAAAATAAAAAAAAAACACCAACACAGTGTGACAACATGTCAACACCGGTTATTATTATAGTCACTAAATTGAATTTAACACAGTCACAGTCGTACTGCTCCGTGACACCCCATAATGTGACCTCTGTCCATACTGCTCACGTGGTTTTGTGTACTTAACCCTCATCCTACCAACATGTTTAACACATAGCTATAAACTACTGTAAGAAACAACCACCATAGCAAAAGGTTGACCTATTTCTTCTGGAAACATTATTTAAGGAATTAATGGTATCTGTAAAAAAAAAAAAAGAAAAAGACCTCTGAATCTAGTTTGCAATAAAAGCCATGCTGAGAACAGAAGACAAATGATTGATGCACGATAGAGTGAAAATGTACTTTCAACAGCAATCTAACACAACTGGAAAACCAGGCATAGTTCATTATCCAACACCATTCCTACTTCTCATGAAGTGGAATCCAGAGACTTGGAAACTAAAAGGGGTAAGACATAAGGAGAAAAGGAACAAAGTCAATGACGTGTGACTTATTTAGGAGAACCAGCTTCAAAGAACCAACAACTCGAAATGTGTCGGGCCTCGTCCTTCCAAGGAAGCATCCTTAGCTTTGAGAAACACCCACTGTACGGCTTACAACGTGAATACATCGATATCAGCAGCAACACGAGCCCAACAACCAACACACCTGCTTTCAATTACAGCATTTTAGCTAACGTTACACCTGTGCTGTTTCTCTTGCAAAGTCTCCACACCTCTCATGCAAAACGTACTTAACGAGTCACGTTAAGTACGTATATTTTACCGTTTGTTTACTTACTTTTCAACTTGTCTTCCCGCTGGTTTAAATATTTCGGGCCGCGACTGAGTTTAAATTGTCGAGTTAACGTTGAATTGACGAAGAAACCTTTACCACTGCCTCGCGCTCTGTTAATTAGGCCGGTCATGCGCAGTGCGTGTTTAAGAGTGGAGACATAACTGACGTCAATAATCATTTCCCATCAACCCATCCACTCACCCCTCCTCAGAAATGTTTACCAGACACCAATAATAAAGTGAAAAAATGTTTTTAAATGATTGACATTTGTTGATCTATTTCTTAAGCATTTCTTGATACTCGATATTTCAGAAAATATTTCAACTTATCTGTTTAAAAGCTCTTCAAATTTAGATATAGGACTGGAAACTGTCCTAGAAAACAAAAAAGTATTTCTGAGTAAAACGTCACAATCTTATAAGAATAATATTACAAGATTGAGCTCATGATATTATAGGATACATACACAGCAATACAATAAAAATATAATAAAATGTTGTCTGCAATTGGACTGGGAAGACTTGATTAAATGTTTTATGTGAATGTTTCCTGAAATATCTAATGTACACCTACTGTCACATTGACTTTATTCTCAAAATGTCAGCTTGTGTTACTCCTGACAGTAGCCGTAATGCACTGCCATGGGAATTGCATGACAGAAACACACCATGTATATGTTTAGTTGGAGAATGTTGACCACCAAATTTACAAAACAGAAATGGAGCCGTAACTTAGGAACAAAAAGATGGTCAGGACAGACAGACACCTACGCTAAAAAAGAATGAACCTGCAAACAATTCCTCTGCAAGTTTATTAATTGTGTGGGATTTGTTTTAGTGGGGATATTAGGCCCACAATGTGCACCTTCACCAGACCATGTGTATGTTATAATTAAGATCATTTAACCTCTTGAAATGTATCCAAACAACATTATTCAAAAAAATCAGTCCATATTCATTCATTAATAGCACTGATGCCACCTCTATGTTTTCCTTAAAGCTGAGTACAAGTACAAATTTCTGTTTTTATCTCATCCTCGCAATCATAAGCCCCAACAAAATGTGAATCATTCCAACAAACAGAGGCAGAGCAATTAAACTTGTCTGCCCGTGTTAATGAGATGTTGAGTGTTGAATGGATTTGGTCTCATGAGAAGTGTCCATAATTGCTTGCTTGATTTTGGTTCGTGGGATATGAGTCGCTAGAAATTATCTGGCATACTTGTTTTCCATACTTGATGAGCAGCAGTGTGTTGTGTGCAAATTATACATAATAAAAGACAGATTTTTTTTTTTTAACAATATATTTATTATGCTTGTCAACACATAGGCAACAATACAAAAAAAAGTGGCCACAAAGACTAAACAATCTGACTTCTGAAGACCTAAGAAAGAAGTCTCCCTATCTTGCGCTACCTTAAATCCTCTATCGGAGCAGATCGGAGCATATTCAGTGTATTGGAAGCAGGAAAGACGCTGTTTCTGAACAACCATCTAACTCTCTTATTGCCTGCCAGGTTTGAAGACTTGTAGTTGTCATGTTATTATGAACAACACTCTTTATTTGTCTATAAGATTGAATGTTGACCTTTTAAACAGTTGGAAATCTGTCCACACAAAAGTGATTGAAAACAGGATGAAACTGCATGAACATTTTGGGTGTGTGCATCACATTAGAGGAGCCTGGAGTCCTGTTAGATGCTTATTTGGTACCTGAGGCTCCACCTGGGAATCACTGATTTGAATTTTGTTAGTCTTCCACTGTAAAGAACGCCACGGAGTAAAGGAATCATCACACTGCGAGACAAAAGGAGGTCCAAGAATAACTTCCACCAGAAGTCTCTTGAAACAACCTGCAAATGTAGTGTTACCTATTCAGACTCTGTATTGTTCAACCAATTCTTTTCACAAAACGTGCGTTAAACAGTAAGAAACTTACAAACCCAAAAACTCTCCAGACTTAATAACATTCACATTTGTTCTTTACAGTGATCCCATAGTTAACATATGTAAACTAACACGACATGTTAATGTTGTTGCCGTACAGGTTGACTTGGTTTAGTCCCTGAATTTGTTGCACTGACAATCCTATTGAGAATCTTCTAGTTGGGAGACAGGACGTGTCTCCTGAGCACGCCAAGGATGATTAAGAATATCGTTGAAGCTGCAACCACGGCGACAGCAGTGGAGAACTGTGGGAAATAACGTGACTCAAATTTTACATCACAATAATGGTGCTGTACTTTGGCCAGTGATGGAGAGCAAATATGTGCAAGTTCTGTATCAAAGTACAATTTTGAGGTGCTTTACTTGAACATTTCAATTCATGTGCAAACACCCAACCAAAGACCAATACTAAGATGAGTCTTTCAAATGTATCTTGAGGATATCACACTGACCTTAATAGCAGCACTATAGTCCTTCTGGAACGATCGAAGATTCACATTGAAGAGGGCGAGGCTGCAAGGCAAGTATGAATGTGTATCCTCTGAGTCTCTGCACCTTTGGGAAGAAAATAAAGAATTCTTTTTCTTACAGATCTACATAAAAAAAAACAGCAAGCTGCACTTATAAAACTGGTGAATATACACATGCAATTCAAACACACCTTTTGTACAAAGTGCTTAGGAGCAAACTGTTGTCTGCCAGGTACAGCTCTGAAAGGCCGAGGTCAATCAATACTGACAGCGGCAGCCTGTAGCCCGCCTCAGCAAGGAGGCCAAGGTTGTACCATCCCTGTGGAAGAACAGTATGGCTCACACACACGCTCATTTGTGAATAGAAACAGACTTGGAAAGAAATATACACAAACACTGCCAGAAAATCAATTTCAAAGAAGCGGACCTGTGGCTCGTTCCTGAGTGCTGCCAGAGTGTACATCGCTGCTGCAGAAAACAAGTCTTTCTGCCCGTCTCTTTGCCCTTCATACAACAGGTCACCCATCCTAATCAAGGCTGGAGTTAAAAAGCATTTTAAATATGAATGTTTCAGTTCAAGTTTCCAAAAACTGAAGCCAAAACGAATAGTAATTTACCGTAAGTGTCAGGATTTTCACTTTGGAGTGTAAGGTTGTAATATCTCCACATGCAGTTTGATGCAAAAGAGGGATCCAGAAAATCTAACTAGGGACATACAGAGTAAAAAAAATATCTTTAATGACAAGAATGACTAAATCCATGACACTATAGCTTATAGGGATAACTCACCGTATTTTGTTCACATAGATATGCCACATTGAATTGGGCAGGTGAGTACCCGGACTCAGCAGCCATCATGTAATATAACAGTGAGCTGAACCTGTGGAAAAGCTAGACCGTTAATGCGACGACCCAAATCAAGTGGCCTGATCGGGATCGTGCCAAGTGTGAATAGAGAAAAAGATTACGTGTCACTCTTGAGATATGAATCCAAGGCCTTCCGCAAGATCTTGCCCAGGTATCCGTTGTGCTCAGCTGCCCACTTTACCCACCTGCAGTCAGTTAAAAAGACACCTCAGTCAAGACATACTGTAAGGACAAATCATGTTTGTGCAGTGAAATGAGTAATTAAGAGGGTCAGTGGCTAACAAAAGGGCATCTGATGGACGTCTGCTGACGCATCCGGGTATCCCAGTGGTCCAGATGCTGGCGAGGAGAATCCCTCCCCTGATGTGGCCTCTCTCTGCAGACTTCCGATAGTACCGATAGGCCATACACTGCAGGAAAGACGGACGATTAACCTCCTCATGTCAGCCTTTTTGTCTGTAAGCATGCTGGTAGAAGGTCACACAAAGCATTCATACTTGGGCTAACCTGGTCAGCAGCCTTTCCTGGATACAAGCCCTGTGAGTACATGACGCCGAGATTCAAAGCAGCGTCCGACGACTCCAGGAGATCCGCCCGCTCCCACAGCTGCACCGCCTGCTCGTAGTCTCGCTCATAGCTCTCGTAGTACCAGGCCAGGGCATTGATGGCAGGAACAAAGTGCTGTGGGACAGAACATTGTAAGAAGTCAGATTGGGAGTGAAATCAGATTCCTAGTGTTACAGAATACAAAAAGAAATGAGTAATAACGATGTAATTAACATTTAATCATACAAAACCTGGTCCATCGCTTTCTTCAGGAAAGTGAGAGCTTTTGGAATGTCCTTTTCAACCCCTTGCCCCTACAGAGAAACACATTCATATTTAATAATAAGAGTCAATACTAAATGATAAAAAACAAATACAAAGTACTATTTCAGTTTGAATACAAATTGTCATGTTTCTCATTGTACATCAGGTGTAGCTCTCACCTGTAGTAGGACTATACCATAGTCATACATTGACACTGGGTCCTCCCACTGGACCGCTCCCCTTTCGTAGTGTTTCACAGCCTTCTGGATGTCTGGTGACACTCCTTGCTGACCCCAGAACAGCATGCGGGCAACCGCTTGCTGGATAAACAGTTGCTGAATTATTACAAAAAAATGTACATGATAAAACATCCTCACCTTGTCCGAGTGGCCCCCTTTCGTCCTCTTATCACACTTGTTTTTAATCTGACTTTCCATGCTTGTGTACTTTCAGCTTGAAAAGCAGAGATGACAGAACAGGCTACCTCGGCGTCAGCTGCTCCCCTGCCTGCCTGCAGTTTCAGCCATTGGAAGAGATGATGGTCTTCATTGGTCTGGAGATTCAACACCTCATCATTGTTTAGGTAAATGGCCTCAACAAATGTCTAAAAGAAAAAGAAAGAGTGGAGAGAAAACGCACACACACATTTTTAAAGGATTTTATTTTATTTTGTGCCCTTCCTGTGGCAAATAGTCCAGAAATGCAGCTCTGTGCTTTAGATGAAACCACCTTTGATCTCTGCAATATTGCCAAATTCATTATACTTCTGTCTCTCATGGTATGAAAAGCAGTGACGAAGGTCAACTTATTGATGATTGAAATCTGAAAACTATGGCCACAATAAGGAGGAGAGCAGAAAATGTATTAACACATCACGTATCAGCTCATATGATTGTAATAACAGTGTCCTCCCAGCCCCTGCATTACAATTGCTGTATGCCTTATTACATAACAATGTTATTTTGTGTCAGATTCTTCACGTTTCATGTTTATGACCATTTAATTTATGCCTTTAATCATGATGTGTATTAGGCAAGAAACTGTTAATATTGACTCACACAGAAAAGTGACAGACGTGTAAAAAAGGTACAGCAAAGCATCCAGCTACAAACACATGCATTACCTGCTGTGGTGTGGGCTTGTGACGGTCTAGTGTTGTCTGTTGAGCTATGTTTGCATAATAGGCGTAGGCCAGGTCCGGGTCTGCGGGGAGGCCATGGAGACCCTGGTGGTGCAGGTGCCCGAGATGCAGGAGTGCTAATCGCTCATCCTTCTGGGCCGCCAGCAGGGCCAGGAGCCAGGCCTGCACCAAACACAAGGGCATGAGAGGATATGAAGAAAAAAAAAAAAAAGGCAGAGTTCTACTATAGCTGACGCAGTATCACACACACACACACACACACACACACACACACACACACACACCTTATTGGGCTGTTCCTCGACTCCCAGGCCAGCACTGTAGAGCACTGACGACATATGCAGAGCTCGGTTATCAGCTAAGCAGCCGGCTTGGAGCAGCAGTGGCAATATTCTGCTGACCACTCCAGTGCTGCTCGCTCTGCTCAGCTTGTGAAGCGATAAGGAGTACAGGGCTCTGCCCACAGCTGGCAGGCTAGCTCGACTTTCTCCTGCAAGTCAGGAATGGAACTGATTTCAGTGCTTTGTGTGAAATGAGACACGATATCATCAGTGAATAATAAGCAGGAAAAATAATGTTTGCTCAGCCCCATGAGAAGTAAAAGGGTCAGTCATTGCAAACTCATGCTGTGCAGCCACAATCATATGTGTTGAATCATCAATATGGTATCCTGTAATCTATTTCAGTGTCGTAGATCCCATGTTTCAATTCAAACAGCTTAATATCGCCATCACCTCCATATATTGTACCATTGCAAGACAAATCCATGTTTATGCAGCGTATCTCTCACCGTGTTTGAAAACCAAAAACTTGGCCAGTTTTGCAGCTTGTCTCCTATGAGGGACAGTCGTCTCCCACGGCTCACACTGTGTCTTTGATGGCAGTCTGTCCCTCACCATCCACTTATGGAAAGCATCAAAACAAGTCTCTGAAAACAACACATCATTGACAGTTGCTTTACACGCTCAGGGGCTCTGCGGAGAGTATTTCAGACACAGTAACTTTAGCACCATCTGGTGGATATAAAAACCTACTACCGGACTCTGTCCCCTGTTGGGCCTGGAGAGAATAGCCGCTGATTTTAACATCCATCTCCAGACGGAATTCTTGACAGGTATGCAGCCAGCCTGTCAGGTTCACAGTCCTGATAACATCTGGAATAACAACGTCATCCTGGAGAAGAGGAAAAACGATCAGACTCCGATGCAGAGAGTCGTCAACATGGACACTGAGTATAGGCAGGTGCAGGACGTTACCATGCTGTGGGCTGGTATTCGGTTGCGGTAGTAAACCAGTGGCCCAAAATAACCTTCCACACCGCTTATGTATTTCCCTCCACCGATCACAAAATATCCCTCCGTGTCATCCAGCACGACAGTATGCTCCAACCTGTAAGACACAATGCAGACATTTTGTGTTATTTCTGTTGTTCATGTCGTATAATTTGTCATGTCTGAGGTAGACTTACATTTCTACTGTTGAGTGGACCGTTCTCTGCTCCTTATTCACGCACACCATGGAGACAGTCACCTGAGACGCACAAACATGACAACCACCGCTTTTATTTTCTGTCGTTACACACAGAGAAGACATCTTGTGTCAACGACAGACCACTCACCATTCTACCGAGCAGCTTCACACTGATCTGGCACCACTCACTTAAAGGCACCTTGAATGTCGGGGTGAATGCAGAGGATCCCTCAGACTCTCCATCCATCTGGATGTGCAGCCGGCCTGCGCATGCAGCGTGGGTGTAAGTCCGGATAAAGACACCGTGTAGTTGCATGGTGAGAATATCTGAGACGTGAGTGAAGAATATTACCTGATTTTTTGAGTAACACTGTTGGTGTGACATAGTTATTAAGGGAGTCTATACGGTAGAGCAAACCACACAGCCTTTCCTGGCAGTGTCTGGTGACAAATATCCACATGGAGAACATACACCTGGCAAAAAAAAAAAAAAAATACAAAGCACTCTTGGTTAACTGTCCCGAAAATAATATCTGCGTTACCAGAATAGAAAGCTGGGCTGCATGTGGTGTCACCGTAGTTGGCCTACCAAGGGGAAGAGATGGCTTTAACGCGCGAATGCTCCAGAAACTCAGCGCCGTAAGGGTCCAGTGTCTTCGTGATACCAAAGCTTTCTCCGGTTGAGCCATACAGCGAAGACAGGAGATGCACCGTTTCTGAATGACAAGACTACAACTCATCCTCCATTCCCATCATCTAAAAACACAATCATCCTTTCCAGACCAGTACACTATGACATCACATTTCACAGACACAGACTTTGGTTGCTTTTGTCCACATTGTGGAGTTAACTGCAGCTCTAAGCTCTCTCCTCACACCTTACCTCGCTCCGAAGGACATTGCTTCTTTGAAAACAGTTGAGTTAATTGCAGCATTTCTGTACTCCAGGAAATGCACAGTTGATGCCGTTTTACAGGTCGACTAAAAAAAGGTTTAGGCCACAAGGTTGCCACATCCTGAGCTGCCACAGAGCTCTCGGCGTCATCGAATCCACTGTATCTGACTGACGCTAGAAGGATGCAACTCAGCACCCCCTGGGAGTCTGGGACAATCCCATCACCTCGATACACCAACCAGTCTGGCAGGTTCAGCTGCAGAGTCTTTACTTTAGGGTGACCGGGGTCGCAGCTCCACCGTCTCAGCAGGAGTGTTGAAGTGATGCCAGTTTCAAAAGACACAACACAGTCCAGCTGTACCGTGGCAGGTTCGTCACAAGAGTAGAGCACTTCCAGACGATAATCGGGCAGAGGCTCCTCTGGAGGATTCAGGAGCGCCACCTCGTCTAAAGCCCAGACGATCTGTGCGAGGCAGAAGACACGCAGGTGGTTGTTAGTGAAATCTGTTAAAAGCAGAAGGGACCAGCGTGTCACGGATCACGAAGGAAAACCTGCTCCTACCTGCAGACTGAGGACAAACACGCAGATGTATTTGTGCAGTGTGTGGAAACCCATGGTTCATAAAAGTGTTTTCATTAATCTCTCCATTAATGATTTTCAAGCTGCGACAAAAACCAGAAGCCCCAAGATCCGGACTTGATCCTGCTCCACCTTACTGACGTTAAAGTGTAAGTAAATATTTGACAGCACACAGCCAAACCCTATTTGCTCCATACACGGAGCAGTTAGGGTGGAGCTTTGAGGATTGGGTTGCATACCAATACAAGATAAACTGCTGAATCTGCACTTATATCTGAACTCTAGTCCTTTGTTTTGGGGCAAACTTGTTCAAAATCTTTGAGATATTCAGTTTGAGAGAAGACACCTTTGTTTAAAGCTGGGAAGTGTTAAGTGCAGCATGTGGTGCAACGTCTACGACAAATCAGCTCATCGTTCATTCAAAAGTTTATTGCTATCATGCAGAAGTGCCATAAAAGTTCAGACCATCACAGAAGATGCAAAATTATCATTTTCTCTGTACAAATATACTGTGTGTATTCATAAATAGTTCAAAATAAAAGAGAAGGAAAAAAAAAAAAAAAGTAGGGCGAGGGAGTAACGAATTGAACTCTTTAACTCTTTTAACCCAATGTAGGTTTTGTTACTGCAGTTGACATGCATCAACATTACAATGCATTATACTGGAAGCAGACAAACACACACGCGCACACACACACACACACACACACACACACACACACACACACACACACACACACACACACACACACACACACACACACACACACACACACACACACACACACACGCTCGCACACACACACACACGCTCGCACACATTCAGATGGCATACTCCATTTACAGCTCGTCGTGCAAAAAAAGTACAAATGACACTTTAAAAAAGTACCAGTAGGAAATCATTACTTTTTTTTTTTAAGCTGGTTTCTAAAATAAAATATTCAAACATGTCTTAAGCATCCAAACCACCTGTTACATTATGAGGCTGGGGGAGGCCGACTGTGTCTTTTGCAGCACTTTTTGGTTGTTCATCGGTCAGGAGCGCCCTAAGCGTACCGGCGTCCGTACTACTTTAGTAATCACCTACAACTACTGATGCATAGTTCTGTGCTCATAAGAAGCCGTCAATATTAAAACTGGCACAATGTTCTCTGTCGTGATAATCTGAGGATAGTCATTATCTGTAAACATACTGTACTGATGATACTGTCACAGAAACAATACCCTTAGACATTCATCGTTTGAACTCAGGATACACATGACATACTGTATGTATATACAGCATGTGGTTTGCATTGCGTGCAAAAGGGGGCTCACAGGGCCGAACACAGGACACATACAAAGCCCTCCGACAGAGATGGTGATCTGGCACTTTGACGTGATTGGTCTTCAGCTTCCATTTGTCGATTACGAAGCGGCTGCAACTTGAAAACGTCTATCTTACACAGAGCAAATGATGTTTGCCTTGTAACTGTAGCCCTTACCAGCACCCATCTCTTACTGACAAACTGCTGTCAACTTCTTTTTTTTTTTTTTTTGTCCATTGGAGGACAGCAGGAGCCAAATCCAAGTTAAACTCGCAGCCAGTCAATACGTTGGATCCCATTTATCTTTTAAGATGACAATCTTTAAAAACAAAAGTTTTCCTTTATTCAATAGTCAAAATCAAAAAATCAAAAATGTGCTTAAAGTGATTTTTTTCTTCTTGCACTTTCTCCAAAGTAGTATCCTAATTTTCAAATTCCATACAAAGTCACGCAAACTCATTGGTAATTATGTTTTTTGGTAATAATAATAATAATAATTCGAACTGTAAACTTAATGCAGGAAATTCAATCACCTCCATTTAGACGCGTGTTAATCCAAATATTAATCAGTGATTACATTTGTTTGGATTGTTGAAAAGCTGGACATTTAAAGAACTCTCTAATGGTTTTATCCACTCAACAATTAAATACTAAAAATAAAGCAAAAATGTCTGATGCTGCGAAGCGATTGTCCTTCTGTAATGAAGGAGATTTACCTCTCAAGCTCTACTTTATACACAAGGTGAGGTCATCCAGGTGCTCTTGGATGAGATCAAATCAATAAGCGTATTGTTTAACACTTTTAGGGAGTATAAATCAAACCGAGAAGCTACTATTGATGTTCTCAAACGGCATTTAAATGTCACTTTTGGCTGTCAAACATGTACCGAGTGGAACAGTCTGAGCTCTCTAAGACTTCTCTTCTGTTGGAGGATCTCCTGAATGTGTCATTTGCTCTGCCAAGAAGAAGACGACAACAAAAGACAGAAAAAAAACAACCCCACATGTGACTTTCAATAAAAACAAAGTACTCAGTGAGGAAAAAGGGAGTGCACATTCACTTTGGACTTGTAGGCTAGGTGGTTAGGTAGTAATAAAAGAAACATCAAGTGTTGTCTAGGCAGGTTAATGACAAGAACCAAGCAAACACTAAAGGGCATTCGAGTATCAGTCAAACAAAAGTGAAGACATGCAAAATGTTATAGATTGTAGAACAAGAAAGAAAAACCAACTGGGAGACACGTTTCCCTTTAGAGACCGGCACAACCTCCTGCAGAATAAATAATACTTTACATTCCAATATACAAACCTACCCACAAATTCAACATTGACCCAATAAGCAGATAAAACCAAACAGCTGGTTGCTCCCACAGTTCCTTAGAGTAGGTGTCGTACCTACAGAAAGATGCAACGAATTGTGCCGTCACTTGACCATTAATGCTCCCGCAGACATCTAAAACAGACCAGAGGAATACAGTCAAACAGCTTTGACAGCCTGTAGTTCATGTAGCCCTTTATTTCCTCTGTTTCTTGAAGATCTTGAAGGTGTGTTTCTTGCGGCTGGCAGTGGAATCTGTGTCTTCTCCCGTGGAGCCGCTGTCCTCCTCCAGCGGGCTCTTCTTGGAGGACAGCTGCGGGATGCGGGTGTTCCCCTTCGCCCCCGGCTGCCCTCCCGTTGGCGACGGTGTGTCAGGTTCAGTGGAGTTGGGGCTGAGCGAGCGGGACGACTCCGACAGACTGTTGATCTCTCCCAGGCTGGGCGACTGCTCCGTGCCGTACACCTTCTTCATGAGTATGGGGCTGTCGGGGCTCGGCTCTGTGGGGCTGATGCGGTTCCCTCCGTTGGGGGTGTGAGCATGCAGAGAGACGGCGTCATCTGCGCGGCCGGACAGGCCGTGAATGAGGGAGGTGGGCTTGATTAGGTGGCCTTTGGAGCTGTAGGCAGATAGCCGATCGCCAACTTGAGAGAGGGACAGGGAGGAGTCGGAGTCGGAGCGATTTAGGTCCCTGTGGGAAAGGGGGAGGACACCAAGTTAGAGGAAACAAGGACAATAACAAACCAATAAAGATTCAAGTTGAAACCTTGCATGCTGGGGTTGAGACATACGCTGGGCACAGCCTGGAACTCCACACTTGTTAGTTGTGCAGGCAGAAAACAGGAACACAGAGAGGTTGAGAAAGAAGTATGCATACATGTAGATCCTGTAATGCCACATCGGGTACAATGACGTGAAAGAAAAACGAACACTAAAGAGAGCAAATCCAAATAAAATGGACAGATGAAGTTACCAACGCTACGATGCACACAAATGACTGCGGGTGGTATAACACGCATCCACGCACATGCGATGTGTGCGGAGAATCGGAAAGAGGCGGGTACCCGAAGCCGTCGCTGTATGAGGGGAGTGCTTTGGAGACATCTGAGAAGGTGAAATCAGGAATGGGATCCATGGGCTGGAAAGAAGCATGATATAGGTGGGAGGAATGAGGGGCTTCAACGCCGCCCACAGAGCTGGGCAAGCAGTAGGAAGAGGAGCTCAAGGAGGACTGGGAATGAGGGTTTAGGTTGGAGGTACAGATGATGGAGGGGTGAGACATGGCCGAGGAAAGAGGAGGCAGAGGGAGACAATCGAGCTGCCCAAACGACTGGCTGCGGGACTGTCTGAGGGCGGCCTTAGACCTGGAGGGGTATAGGGCCGCCTCCCCCTGCTGCCCCGCCAACAGGCAACTCTCTACCAACCTCTGGGAGCCCATGGCCAGCTGGGGGTCAATGTGGCGTTGGCGCAGGGACATCATACTGGGAGCTGTGGGCACAAAACGACAGCATCATCAACAGTCACTTGTGAGATACAGTCTGACGGACAAGGCGAGATTAGTGGAAAGATACTCCGGTGCTGGGATCCGTTTTTTTTTTTTTAATGATATTAAACTTGGAATATGATTAAGATTTAGCATAATTAAATTGTGATAAAATCCCAGCACCACTGTTTTATCTCTCCTTCTTACAAGGACAAATATTAAATTAAACAAAAAGGACAAACGGTGACGGTGTTACCAACAAATAAAAAAATAAAATACAATTATTAGGTCATTTATGAAAGGAAGTGACAAATCACTATGGGGAGAAAGGAGGGGTGCACTGCGTGGTGACGAGATTTAGAGGAGGTAAATGTGGCAAGCAAGCAACTACGGGGTCAGATGAACACAGCAAGGAGTCGTTTCTCTTTCAGCTGTGTCCTTCTGCATCGTACGGCCCAGTTACAACACGCCACAGCGCCGCGGGGCTCCGAGTCAAGGGGAGAGACGGGGATGTCAAACTGAGGACTGAACTGGGGGGGGGGGCGTGAATAAATGGCCAACCAGGGTATTTCCACAAGTGCCGACAGTCTGAACCGACGGACCACAGGTCGCTGGCTCGCCGTTCCAACAGTCGGGTGCCATCTGTGGTTAGCCCAACGAGACAGTGGTGGAAGCCAAGCGCCAGAGAGGTGGTGGAGGGAGAGAGGGGAGTGAGATAGGAGGGCAATTAATGTTGCTTATAAGACTTACTCGCTATTTTGGTCGGAATAAGGATTCTGCAGAAAAAGTTTTGCCTGTAGTTAGTCAAACTCGAAACTAACGTGCATCTAGTTTTGCCATAATAATAATAATCATAATCAATTATAGAGCACATGAGCATTATGGTCATTGTTGGTTTCTTTGATGAGATTAAGATGATTAAGAGATGTGTTAATCCAAGACTCCTGCAATCAAAATAACATTTTTTACATAAGGATTAAAAATTTGTTTTTGTGTATTTATTTTTTTGTCTCATATTCAAACTACATAAGAATTTAAATTGGGCAATGACTGCATTTAATACGCTTCATTTGGTTGCAGCTGTTTGACCAAAATCAGATGCAAAAGGTCTGTAGCACATATTAGGACACAACCACTACAATAAGATCGGCACAGAAACGTGTTCTCATTAAGAGCTGTATTTTTTTTTTCTTGACATTTCAATTTCCAGAGGAAAGTCACAGTTCAGTCCCCATTATAGACCGAGAGTCAAGTTAACAATTTTATCCAAAATGAGAACCACCAACAAAAGGCATGAACTGGTATTGTGTGTAAAAGAACAAGACATTTATGTGAACTTACATTTACACATTATACAAATGTAAAACAACACTCATTCAATCGTAGACATGCGTGACCCTCACTACCTCCATCACCAGGGAGGCCACAAGGACAGACTCCGGTAATTGTAGCATAAAAAAAAAAAAAAAAGGTCCAAATTCTCACGAGGGCTGACTTTTGTATTTTCCCAGCAGAGCCTTGGAGTGTTTAGTGGATCGTTTGCTAAATCCCCCAGAACTGGCAAGAGATTCGGATGAACTCTTACATTGCAGAGTTCCGGGCACGATATCCTCGTCCAAGTCGTCCATGTCGTCGGACATGATGAAGTGCTGAGGCGTGGCCCTGCCGCCTGAGAAGCTGGGGTCAAGGTTGAGAGACGAGGCCAGGGAAGGAAGGCCCGGGTTGTTGACGATGGTGAAACCGGTGAGGATCTCTATCTGCTGCCAACGATGAAGCCTCTCCCGCAGAGCAGCCGTCACCTCACCCAGGGCCTGTCTGTGGACGAGTGAGGGGGAGTCACTTATTATCACTTCATAAAGAGACACCATATCAAAAACTGTGCTGTTGTAATGCCAGCTACTGGTCGGCGTTAGCGCTCTCTTGGACTATTCTTGCAGAACGTCCATGTCTGTTACAGACCACATCCGGGTATTTTGGGATTGTTAAAATGCGGTCCAGAACGAGGAGTCATATTACAGAGTGCAGGGAATACTTTATTACCCACCTTGCCCTGTCATGGTAATCCTGTACCAATGAAGCTCGAGTCACATGTTTTCTAAAATTCTATTCAACGTACTCCATAGTTACGATCTCTGACTTACTTTGCTGCCAGTATTTTGTGGTCCACATCATCCAGAGAGGAGCTGTGAGCCACGTGGAAAGTCCCAAACAGAGTGTTCCTCTTTTTCTTTATCTTCTCTGCCTGTAAAAAAACAACAACAAATGACCAAAAAATGAACCACACACCTTGATCCAAGGCACAACAACAGTCCAATGAGTATTCAAAAACATGGATAGCTGTTTCAAAAGACCATCATCCAGATTACATAATGAGGCTGCTTCCATTTGTACTGCAACCAACTGAAATATACAATTTCTCAGGTTTAGATATTGTGGAGAGGCTAGTCTCAAATCTTAGGACTTTGTAAATATAATCCTCAGGTCGTCGTTTACGTTCCCCTTTAGGCGTTCACATGCTTACCCCTTCTTTGGCCACCAGGAGCTGCCGCTCAGCGTTCTGCTTCTTGATGTTGTAGTAGAGCACTTCCACCTCGTGGGTGAGCTGCAGCCACTTCTGGAGAGACTCCGGCGGTGACCAGCTGCTCCGGGACTCCAACTCCTTCTCTGCCTTCCTCAACGCCATGCGCACCTGCAACAAACGTCAACCATCAGGTGACAAACTTAGAAAACCAACGCACTCATAGACTTCAGATCATCTAGCAGCACATTCTTGACGGTGATTATTGGATTTTGGGGACTTTCCCGATTTTGTAAATAGGAGAATTACAAATTTGATGTGAAATTTTCTAAAACGCAATGTGGGATTGGCGTGTGGAAAAGCCATGAATGTGCTACTTAAAAAAAACAAATCTCTTACTAATTTCATACGAACACGACTTTCTCTATTGCAGTAAGCTGTCGCAAAGTTTCATAACGCACACGAACAAAAGACGTCTCAATCCTAAATACCCCAAAAGTCAAAGATAATTGAACCCGTGTTCATATTTATGGACTGATGGATCTCAACGCTCGCCTCCAAGCTTTCTTGAAACTACACTGAATCCAAAAGCCCTGAATTTTTTCCAATTCATCACCGTGTTTCTGAATGACAAAAAACTAAACGGTGGCAAAAGTGTCTGAATTAGATCACCGTGATAGTCCCTGGAGCAAACACTCGTGTGTTTCACTTACTTGTGTGGGATGCGCTCGGCCGTTCCTGCCAAATTCCTAATGGACAAAAACTACAGTGGGCGTATGTATACTATAGCCACTGTGAATCTGCTCAAACTAAACATACTGCGCAGTTGCCACTTTGGGAGTTCACACTATCCACTCTCTTCCAGTGCTTCACTACAAACTCCACGTTGAAATCACATTCATCACATTGCATCTACCTGATCTAGCTCTTCTTCAGCGTATTTTTGCCGACTCAGTTCGTTCACGGTGCCCTCGCGCAGCTCCCTCAGACGCTGGGCCTCCTGCTTCGCCGCGTTGATCTCGTCCCTCAGCTTCTGCTCCAGGGTCACCTTCTCCACTTCTACTGTGCGATGCTCCTCCTGGGCGATCTGCAGCCTGAGAACAAGGAGAGGAAGCGCCAGAGAGTCAGATATCTTACGCGTATGTTCGTTTTATGAAGGAAGACATCTTTTACTGCCTGACAAAGAAACATAGCGTAGTAGGTGCCAGTGTCTGTGGGCAGGCATGACGTGGAAGCATGTGAGAAGCATGTATTTGTGGAATGTAAGACTCGCGTCACCTATGAATCACCGGAAACAATGGCTAACATGTAGAGAGCAGAGAGCCACGGCCAGCTGCTAGGCAGCTCACAATAAACTGACATCAGAGGGAGCAGAGCGAAGAATGAGAACAGCTGCCACCGCGTAACTTTAGAACGGCACAGAGCCGTACCCAATGCTGCTGTGGTGTCAGGTGTCGGGTTTGTACGGGGGATATTTTTAGACTAGCATCTTTTAAAAAAAAAAAAAAAAAAAAAGTCGCCATTTTAAGTCAACTTTTAAAAAACGAGGGGCTTGTCACCCATGACACAATTATATAAAATGATGTCATGGGTGACACGCCCCTCTTTTCATTAGAAGACTTTCTAATAAAATGTATGCAGTTAAGCATAACCATCATGATAAATAGGTATGTAGACACAGAATATGAATTTAAATCATTTAAACCAAGAAATAAACGGTTTCATTTAATCTGTAAACCCATTATGGAGGCTCTCAGGTGATGATACACTTTTACTTTAACAGTCCCTCATCTGGCAGTTATTAGGACTTGGAAATTCCATTATTATATGTAATATTGTCACTTATGACACAACAAATCTACAACAAAACTAGAAGTACCGCCTCCACCAACCAGTCATGTTGCAGTTTACGTCCATGTTTCTCCAAAATGTCATCATTTCATGTGAGTTCACTGTGACCTTTGACCACCAAATTATAATCAGTTAACCCTCAAGTCCAGGTGGACATTTGTGCCAAATTTAAAAGATATCGCGAAACTCAGACGGTAATGAGGTCACATGACCTTTGACTTCCAAAGTCTGATCAGTTAGGTGAATGTTTGTTCACTGAAGACATTCCCTCCAGGCGTTCCTGAGAAATCACAAGTGAAAAACAAGCTGTCGCCTGCACAGAGGCATAAAAAGAATGCTGCTTCTGGCCTCCAGATAAGGACAGGGTGCAGTACTACATTTCAGTCACTAGGGAGAAGCACTCTCCTGCCAGGCCAAACACAACAGCAGAGAAATGAAAGGTGATCCAGAGAGCTAGCTATGGAAAAATGTGGGTGGTCGGCAGTCCGGCTAATGCTTTCGACCCTGACCTCTGCCATTCTCTAGCTAAGATTCGGGAGCGCTGGCAGAGCTACGGCGCCCAGCGAAAAATTCACCTGAGCTGCATCACAAGGCTCACAGGACGCAGACCGAATGTCTGCAGGTAAACGACAAACCACAACTTTTAAAAACGCTAATATTACTATGTTTGCCTTCATCCTACTTCTCCTAAGGTGATCAAATATTGTGTGGAAAGAAAAGTAACTATCATATGCAGTTCAGTGCTGTTGTCCTTGTCGCCTAGTCCTTCCTGGAGTCCCCTCCAGGATGTCTGTCTGCACACCGCACCTCAATCCAAATGCGGATGAATCGGCACTGGAGCTGAAATGTTAAGCAGTCCCGCTTAACACCATCTCCCACCGGTGAGGCAGAGGCTGTGTCTAACAGCATTGTGAAAAAGGCACCCAGGAAATCCAGCTCCAGTCAAAGCCTCCTCCCACTGTCTCCCAACAGAGCAGCGTCGGCTGGGCCGGGCTACTTGATACCGCCACAGGATCCGCTTGAAGGTCTGGAAAGACAGCAGCTGACAGCAGGGATCAGGAAGAAAAGCACGGCTACAGACAGAGGACATACCTCCCTCTCTCCCTCTCTCCCTCTGCTCCACAAACACGTGCTCCATGAGATAAAGGTCTCTTCTTGCTAGTCACACTGACCTACAAGATCATTTTAGATCCTTTCCCATTTAGAACACTTTAATGCTCAACACCAACTCTGAAAAGTCAGAGAATCTTAGTCGCCTGCTTTTGGCAGGAGATAAACAGGTTAGCTTGACTGCTTAACATTCTCTTTTTATTAGGAATACACAAGGTTAATACACAAGCTACTGCAACCCCCCCCCCAGTATAATGCATGGGAGTTTTAAAATCATTATGCATTATTGGACATTTTCTACTTCATGAGCAACAGGTGCAAGACTTGCCCTTTCTCTGAGCTCTCATTCACCACTGATTAGATTTAAATGTTGCGCAACACTACTGAACTACAGGAGATAAGTCGCAGTGTAAGTCTCAATGAGTAGCCGCTGATTACAAATCAGCTACGGTGACTTTTGGTACACGCTGAATAAAGACTGCACCAAAGCTCTCTTGGTTTAATCTGCAGAGGAGATTTAAGTGCGAGCAATTATCTTAGCAAGGAAGAAATGTCAGAGCTAAATTAAAAGTTGGCCACGGGGCAGGTTGACAAGTGTAAAGCCACAGAGGAAACTCACAGACTATCAGTCTATCACAGGGACCTCAATGGAGCGTCCTCGCTGGTATCAAGTAGGCAAATCCCACTAAAAACACTTTCCACTCCCTCATTGTGCTGCTCCAAAAAGGAAATGCTCCTCGTATATACTCTATAAAATATGCAAACATAGCAGCTATGACTGGGAATCTACAGTGAAACAGGATGAGGCGTCACTGTACAGAAGAAGAAGAAGACAACGGCGACACAAACACCAATGTCTCTTCATTCTAGTCGCTACGTTCATCAGAGCATTGCGTGTGTCGGTGTGTCGACTAAACAGCCAGCCGATACAAAGAGGAAGTCGTGTGGGTAATGAGGGGAGGATAACGGACTGCAGGCTGTGATGGTTACAGTACAGTAACAGCTCACCTGTCCCTGTTCAGTGTCCGTCACTCTGACGCCCGTCACTAAAACACTTCCCATGTTGGACGCTCACTGAGCTTTTATTTACGATCAACTTCTGCTCAAATTCCTACACGATTTCATGAAATAAGCTGTGGAAAAATCAATGGTACAAGAAGATGAATCCTTATGTTTTCAATGACTCAACAATCAACGTCACATTTTACAAAAATATATATATATTTTTTTTCTTTCAAACTAACCCTTTTCTAGGCGAAAAAGAATTTAGTGTTAAAAATTCAGTGTCCATAAAAATTCCAAATCACTAATATCAACACATCTATGACGCAGGTTCTATCACGCTGCAGTGAAGGCAGCGTTTCATGATAAGTTCTAACCGAGCCCCACTAGCTTGGTCCAATCACAAATGCTTACAATTACAGACGCACAACATCAGCAGCAACGATTCATTGAGACTTTAGACAGTTTGATGGCACTATCAGAGCAGCGTTAAAAGGTTAAAAAGAAGCAACAACCCTGACCTGTGGATGAGAATGTGTTTGAGTGTCCTTTAAAGGATATAAGAGGAGACAGCGCGCGCTTAAAAAGCACATTCTGAGCATTCTTTGAAGTATTAACAGGACCAAAATAGTATTTTCACACAACCTTCAACTACTTCACTGAATTTGGCTCTATGTGGGTCGCTGTCTTTGAAGAACATCCCATTCCTTAACATTTAATCATTAAGGCAGCAATGGCCTGAGTGCACCAGGTGTCAGCATGCAGCATCCTGTAATACTGCAGACGTAGGCCTAATAATGGCTAAACTGACAGGTTCACTGAGGTTACCCATTTTTTGGGGGGGGAAATCTATCAAAGACAAAGTATTCCAAAAATCTGTGTTGATGTATTTCCTGAAACAAGTCTAATTAACGAAAAACTACCTGCCATATCCGTATCATCATGACGATGAACAAATGACAACCAACAGCTTTGGAAAGCTATATTAGAGTAGCCACCAACCCAAAACGCATTTGTACTTTTTCGGTGTATTTTCTGCCCTTTCACAAGTCTGTGTGGAAATGAGAACATTAGCGCCTTGGGAGCTAGCTTGTGAATGCAATGCTGTTTTGCAGCCGAGTCAGATGGCGACTTCCTACTACTGGGAACTGCTAACTTAAATACTGTTCCAACTGTTCCAACAGCACACCTAAACTCACACTGCACTTGCGTCTCCTTGAACCATGCACATATGTATATTATATAAATTGTTTTTCATCTGATCTAATGGTGAAACGTAATTTAAATGCGACTCGTTGAAGGTATAGTCATTGGTGTAAAGGTCTGTGTGATGAATCATAGTGCAGCTCTTCCAGTCTTCTTTAATTAACTTCCCCTTCTTTTTTTTTTAGAACAATGAGGCTGTGTAAATGCAATGCTGTGGAAGTAATGGCTTATGACAGAGGTAATATAGAACACAGATAGGATTGAGAACCACTCTATGCAAATTATCATTTGCATTGTAAAATCATTGAGACTGGCAGGATTCCCTGCACGCTGCCTCATTTCAATCGATTCCTGCTTAAGCTAACAACAAAAGAAAACAATGAAATAAAACCATCAGGGGCGCCATTTCACTCACCAAAGGCTTTATAATTAATGAGTGAGGCTAGTTATCAAAATAAATAAATAACTTGATGTGCTATGACTGTGTGTGAGGAATAACTCACTGCACACGGAAGACATGCAAGCAGCATTGCCAGTCCAACACTTCCTGGTGTTAGTTTTAAGCCCGATAATCATAATTTATCAAAACACTCTTGAGTTCAAAACGTCTTGTAGTCAGTTTACGGTAGAGTTTGAGACCTATATTGTAGACAAGAAGAGGGTGAGTGTCATTGTGTTGCATGTTTAAAAGTTCTAAAATGAAGACGGACAGAAAGCTGAGCCGCTGTGTGTCGTGTGTGCACAACCCAGTACTCGCAGAGCGTAACACAGTTTGTGGTGTGGGTGGTGGGAAAAACCCTCACTTCTGTTGTAGGTCATGCAGACTCTGCTCAGCTCTCTGCAAACCCTCCAGGTCCGTCATCATCTTCTTCATGTGGTCCTTAGAGTAGCGGTTCTGGATGTAGGCGAACCAGCATCCACCCATGCCTATGACTATTGACACGACCAGCATGAAGTCCTTCAAGTGGTTATGTCTATTCACTGAAAAATAAAGAAGAGGAGTTACTTCAGCATGCCAGTGAACATCCAAGTCATAGAGTAAAGCTGCAGACTAGGATCTCTTTAGATCTCGATCACGAGATAAAAGCTGCCAACAACGAGCCGGCTTCACACGGATGTGGTGTGAAGCTCGCGCTTGAAACATAGCCTCGTCGTAAGTGTTGTGGACTGACACAAATAGAGAGCCAGTAGCACAAGTTCAGGTTGCGGTGAGAGGGGCCCGGAGCAAAAAGGCCGCGATAAAGCCAGCTTAGCACGGCCTATTTCAGTCTGGTAACCAATGCTAATAAACATGCACAGAAAACCAAACAACGGCAACTATAACAAATTGATAAAACACGAGGAGCTGTGAATCAAAGCCTAATAATAACTAAGTGTGAGTATTGTGCCATGATGTCACTGTAAGAGAGTCTCAGCTAGCCCACCTGTAAGAAGCCTTAGGTTAGTTTCAGATCGGCTTTCAGGCGGGGAGAACTTTTACAGTCGTCAAATTAAACTCGTAGTGAAGTTTGGGCATAAGAAGTCTATTTGCCATTTGATGACGTCATGCAGCAATTAACACACAGCCTTGCAGAGCCACACAAGTTTCTCTTGCAAAACCTGCAAAGGGGTGCGCGGGAAAGAGGTGTCAAAAACACGACTTCTACTTCCTGGAGTGAGACAAAAGAAGGAAGTGAAATTAGGGAAAAAGGGTCAGTACAGGCGTGTTTCTCTTTAGATATGATCAGGAGGACATGGCACCGTAAAACGCATTTACAAAGATGTTCCTGTACCACTGTTGTGTCAAAAGTAACACACTAGAAGAGAGAGAGACAGACGATGTACAGGACAGCTGTTACATACTGCTCCTTTCTCTTCTTAGGACGGTATATGGACATCATTGCCTCTTAATAACTCCCCAAAATGAGCTCACGATATGAAACTGCATGTGTGCTTAGTTTTGTCTTGGGTCTGCACTGTGACGGAGCACAGAGGACTAAAAGGAAACAGATTCAGTGCATTATCTCTGAGATAACGCTAGGCCGTTCTCTCGGCTCTATTTAACACTATCGGTGCTAAACGGGGAAACAGTTTGCGTTCTGTCCTCACCCTGCATCCACTGCCCTGTCAGAAATGCCACCCAGAGAGCATAAAGTGACATTTAATTAACCACAATACTGGCAATGTGCTTTGGTTGATTGTTATTACACAACTGTCCACTCTATTAGGATCCCTCCATTGTGAGATGTGTCTCAAAATGCTGCTGCTCTGTATAGTGAGTCAGACTGACTATTAGTGGGACCCCGTGGCTTTAAGGGGCTGTCAAAGCCAGACTCGCTAATGTCTTCCTCCGGGTGTGACTCGGAACTAAACGCATCTACAATGACACATGCCAGACACAGACCACTACACACTGTGCCGCTCATTTCTAATGCTAATGCTTTCTATGAAGGTCCATTACAGTTTCTCTGGTGATCACATACATCCGCCCCCATCAGCACTCCTCCTACAAATATGCAACGTCACTTTTTAATTCAGCTTAGTTGTCCTCCAGTGGAAAAAAAAGGAACAAACCTCAAGGCTGGGAAAGCCTCTATGCGCCATTAATATTTTGTGCATCTCTATCGATTCATATTTTCACAACGCCTAGTCCAACGCATCATATTAGTATGCAGCTGTGACTCTGTAACGAAGCTCTTAATGTCAATGTGAATTGTTTTTCTTAAAAACTCAAAATGGCAGTTACTCTGGGAACATCTGCTCACAGTGTCAGCTCAGCTGCCAAGAGGTATGACAGCGGAGACACACCCCAATCCTTTGTGAGGTTACCAACCTCAAGGGAGAAAAAAAATGAAAAGAAAAAAAACCTGAAGGACAACAATCTGTAGTTCTAGAGGTTGAGCAGAGAGAATAAGTTGTCTCCCTACGCAGAGAGGAGTGTCTGGAATACAGTGCGCTTCCACCCTCCCGTCCGCGATCTCTGAAACCGATGCAGGTTGTAACAGGATTTCCTCTCGCACATCAAAAGTGGGTCGACTAAGGTGATCAAATGAGCAGATCAGTGAGTAGATGAATAAGTGAAAGAAGTGGTGAAAACAAAACCAGACCACATCACAGGGACAAAGTGCTAATGAAAAATGTGACGTGGTCAGGATGTTGGTAACGGTAGTAGGCCGTTGATACAAACAAAGAACTTCCTACTGATGCTTCACAGTCAAATCAATTCTCTTTTTTCCTGGGAGTAGGTCACATGACGCGTTGACATTTAGAAGGTGTTTCATGGCTCTCTGATGAACGGTTGTACGCTAAAATCACAGGTTCTAACATATTGTACAGATTTACTTTTTAGCATCCAAATAGGTTTTCTAGTCTTTCCGCCAAATTTTACTGAATGTTTTCAGATATCCTGCTTATCAAACAGAAAATAAAAGTGGAATGAAATGAAACGTTCATGAAGAGATAATAAAACCGAACCCCCCCCCCCCTTACATGTTGTATGAATGTGTTTATGAGTCAAATCTAAAACAGGACATAAAGTAAAGTGTCACGTACTCAGGGGCGCTCCAAACAGTACAGTGTCCAAAGACTTGAGCTGCAACTTTTGCACATGGCTGCGATCCAGAATCTTCAGAATGGAGATAGTCAGAGTGGTGTTCTTCACGGCGAGCCTGAGAGAAAACAGACGACGCGACCATTTAGCAGGAACAAGGAAGCAAGAGCAAAGGGTGCAAGTCCATTTTAAGACATGTGTCATGCGACCCCTTAACAAATCATCTAAATCTAACCAATCAGACTTAAGCACTAATGGTCCTAAGAGACACTAGTTAAGGGGAATTACAATACACACTGACAGATCAGAGCAGGGAATGTAACGACTTGTAAAGAAAGTAATGTAACTGGGTTTTAATAGCTGGACTAAAGAGTCTTAAACAGACTGATATAAACCACAACTTCTATGTGTCGCATTGTTCATTTGGAGACATTAGACGGGTCACGATGTCCCTTACCTTGGCATGACACTTCCATTGAAATGCATCTTGCGAAAGGCCTCCACATACTGTGGCAGTTCCACATAGGTGATGAGCCATTCCACCACCTCATCCACTGTCCAGTTATACACTGCGGGGGGGGAATACAATAAAAACAGTTTCAGTGCTCATTGATTCTCATTCATCCAAACCCTGCAGCGTTCAGTACTGATAAGGCTACATTATGTCCCCTGATTGACAGCTGACTTTTAACTTTTATGATGTTTGAGGGCGTTCACGTCTATATTGAGCGAACAATGTATTTGTAGAGCTGTAGCCTTTCAGCCCCTAATTTCAGAACGCCGATCCTAAACGATCAGAAAAGGCAATTAAGAGGTTTTGCTTGGGGCCGAGAAGTAAGTAAGACGGTAAGTTGCACCTATTCCAACAGATCATGTGTTTCATCTGCTCAACAACAGACTGAAAGCAAAAAAAAAAAAAAGAAGCAAGAATTAAAGATGGCTGCAGTACAGGCCAAGGAAGCAGAGCCGAAAACAACAAAGTGTCACTATCCTAACACTTTATACAGGTTGACACATGAGACGTATTATATGACCATGTGAAGCCGAATCCTGAATGATCTATGAGGTATCCTATTGCACAGCATATATTGTCTTGCCCGCAGTAATAACTGGGGAAGGGAAACACACTCCCCAGCTCCTGGCAGAGCATCAACAGTGTGGGCTGGCTGTGTTAATGTGTTGTTCTCTGGAACAAAAACCCCAGTTTCCTGCCTCCAAACCTCCAGAGACGTGTTGAGAAACTGCAATGCAGAATGAGTTAGTCCTATGAGCAAAAACTAAAAAAAAAAAAAAAAAAAAAAGGGGGGGGGGGGGGGGAAGGGCAGCCAGAAAGGGAGTGAAGGCAACAAGGGTGCTCTCATAGAGTACACGATAGCCCAGCGGAGCAGATAGGCAGAAGGAGGTGAGGGTGTGTGAATTTTGTGCTGACAGAGTCAATGGTGACCCACTCTGCCACCGGCTGGAGCTGATAAGCAGACCGCACTTTGCTTCACACGCCATCAGATCCAACTGCCTCGCTCCTTTGTTGGGGGCGAGTGAGAAGGTCAAGCCGGGGCAACATAAAATACATGAACTCTAATTTACCGGCTATTTAAAAACACTGCTGTATAGACCGACAACCAAAAGGCTTTTTACTAAAAGTCAAATGGCTCGAATCAGTACCTTCAGAGCCCTTCCATGTGTTCCACAAGTCCACCACACTGATGAACTGGTCGTCCCCGTGGAAGGTGTTGTGCTTGGCCTTGGGGTCGTGGTAGTTCAGATCTTCTCTCAGGAACTGCAGAGTGACAAGGAGGTTTGTTGCGGTTACAGGGAATCTAACTGGCACACGTTTTAACTAGGAAAAAAGGTAGTTGATTTAAAAACAGTGATACGATCTGAACCGTGAGTTTTGTGATCTGTTGCACACATAGTTATAACGCCTAACAGGCCTCAAACCTTACTAATGGTCTTTTTCTTCAGTCCATTGTTTTGAGTTGCCTCTTCCCTAATTCAGGAATTACTGCCCATGTTCCTATCAGCACACAGAAACTGCTTCACAATGTTTAGAACAGCCACTTGTGGGTTACGTAGGTACGTGTTTATCACAAATGTTCTGAGAGGAAAATCTATAATGAAGCTTTACATTTTCAGGTGGCGGCTAAAATAACGGAGGATGACGGCGAATTCTGGAGCTACAGTCAAATGAATTGGCTTTCGCGATTGTGTAATTTGTGACGTTTTGGGAAATACTCTTATTTACTTTCTTGCTTAGAGTTTTTCCGCAACTTGGTTGTTGTTTTTCCCCGAAAATGGTATCTTAATTATGGAGGTAGACTCCAGGTAGCTGCTAACAAAAGCTTTTCCCAAAATGTTGAACTTTTACTTTAAGTATATCTCAAACATGTTCCTAGCTACTCTATATATATATATATATATATACATGAAACCAAAACCAAAATGTAGGGCACTCTGACTTCCATGTTGGCCCTCACTGTAGTGCTCTCTGTTGGTCAATGGAAGCACACTCGTGGCTGCTCGCTGTATTGTAGCCCATGCAACATGGGAGGAAGACAGCGAGACGTCATGACGCCTTTCTTTCTTTCTTGAGTTGTGTGGGAGGACTTCACTACAGGGTAGAGAAATGGTCTGTGCCCCAGGAGAAACATCATGAGAAGATATTCATTGGAGGATCAGCAGGACCTGTATAATGTGGCCAAGACCTGAGGCAGACTTTGATCCTGGTCATAGATAAATCAGCTATCCTCTATATTTAATCACTGTATGAGAACAGGAAGTCGGACTACCGTCTTGAAGTGCTCCTAATCGTGTTGAGCTTTCTAGTTCTAGGCTCAAAGCCATCACGGATGCTCACTGTGCTGCACTTGATTTTCTGCCTTTTGGGCTATTTGCATGCCAAGGGCCTCTTCTTACAGCAGAGAGCACTTTGGTTGGGCCCAAACCAGATGCAACAGACTGAACCAAAGTGAAATGAGGCTCCAGAGGGGCGCTCCTCAAGGCCACATGTAGTTTAGACTAGAGCTCAGGATGTGACCTTCCTAAATGGACGACAGGCCGCGTCTTTTAAAAAAAGGCATCGGTGACGTCTGACAAGCAACAGGTTGGATTTCCAGCAGCGATGACTACTTTTTATTTCTTCATGCATTTCAGAGATACAAACCACAAAGTCTGATTCAAGGAACACAAATACTCCTTGTTTGTTCGCTGTGTTTGTACAGATGTGGAAACGTCAATGTCTACAACACGCATGCCAGTTACAACCACGCTTCAGTTAATTATTGACCAAGCTTCGGTAAAAAGGGCAGTGGAGCACAAACGGGACAAATCCTCCAGTTACTTTGAGTAAGTTAAGGACATTACAGGGCTGTGGTTAACCGACCATCTTAGCAGCAAATCCTGTGACGAGTCAAGATTACGATAATGAAACCTGTAAGCCTCTTTAGACTGACTGAAGACCACCTCTGTGTCTGTGCAAACCAGCAGCAGGTCCTGGGGATCACTTGCTTTTTGTTTTTTTTTAAGGCTGGTACTCACGCCGTCTGTCTCCGCCACGTCCACATTGCCGTTTGCGTCGTCATCCATCTGCTTGTGGATGCTGCGGATAGCCTCGTAGCTGAGGAATCCATTCTCATCCTTGCATAGCGGCGCATCAATGCGACAAAAGTCTGGTGGAGAAACAGAGTCATGTCAGGATGGTGTTACAGGCACTTTGGAAAGTCATGGGTGTTACAACTAAATCAACAACAACAACAGAGATGATTTAACAAAGAGAGGACAGCAATGAAATGTCTGTTCAAGAGGATTAAACAACAACAACGTTTATTTATTACAATAGGTCTTTACTGTAAATTTATACTGTTCAAGTCACGCTCCTTCCTGTTGCGATATGATATTACAGATAACTAGAGTAGGCTGAAGATTTTAGATTATGGCACCAATGTGCATTCTTAGCAATATCAGGAATATCTAATCGTTATAATAAAGCTTTTCACTTAAAAATATAAACAACTGGGCCTGTAAAGACAGATATAAAAAAATAATAATAAATACTATTTGAAGCATTAAAGTAATGCAATAACTCAACTAATCATGTGACGACCATCAATGTTCATGATCTTTGACCTACTGTGCTTTTAGCAGAAAAGTCAAAATCCTCGATTCTCTCTCTCTCTCTCTCTCTCTCTCTCTCTCTCTCTCTCATCATAACTGAACTGCAACATTCCTCGTCTGAAGACAAAGCCTTCTTTCTGTAAAGCCTTTCACTCAATGTGGGGATGTTACCAAGAAGCCAGATACCATGACCGTCAGACCTACATGTGTAGACCAGAAGACTAGTGATATCACATGGCAAATTGGCTTTCAATAAACAACAGGCTTTCAGTTCTATAATTTAATTGCATCTGTCTTCAATTTGTATTCCACAGTTCTGTTTCAGAACAAGAAAACTTGGGTTTGTTTGTTTACAATCAAATGTATTCAACATTCTGACAGTAGGGATATCAGTGTGTAGGGCTCCTTCCATCACAAATGTACGTCTCCATGATGAACATTTCAGCAATCTGCAGTTATCTAGTGAAGCCCGTCCGCCCTCCGTGTTCCCTCTCCTTCCTGACGGATTACAGATCCTCTGATCAAAGATAATGTCGCCACTCCCACTAAAATGAAACCTTGTCTGGCATGTACCGCAGACGCTCAGCAGTCGTTTGAAAGAGCATGCCAGCTGACATGTAACAACCGTACGCTTAAACGTGAATTATTAATTTAATGCAGCACGGTTGCAAGCATACTGCCCCCGACACCTTCAGAGGTGTAGATTTGATCCACTTGATCCACAAGTCCGTCTTACGTAACACGAAATGTGTGACTTCCCCTCTCGGAGAGGCCTTTCTCCTGGTTGAATGAAGTTATAGAAGAAGCATAACCATGTCAAACACAGCATGCTTTATAGAGCATTTCAAGGAAGTATAACCACAACAACTGAGGGTGATAGGAAGGGGTAAGTGGGAGGCTGGCCTTGCTCACCAACATGGAGAAGTGGCACTTCCTAAGCTTGTTTTTTGTTTTTTTTTTACCAACAAGAACATCACCCACACGATAGTGCATAACCAACTGCAGGCATCTGGATCTGCATTGAGACTTATCATACTAACCCGTGTTTTATTTATTCACAGAACCATATGTTATGACAGGTTGACTCAGCGGTTTGAGAGACAAAACAGAAAAGTAAACTATGTCACAGGTTAATCTCTGCAACGGTCACAGTGTCCATGAACGTGTCCATGAATGTGTACAGCAACGTTTTTCTAGTTGGCAAATTGCGCCTTTTGTTCCTCTACATGAAGCAGAAAAGGCGTGATGCACGACGTGAACTCGCCTGTCGTGAAACGGTAGTTTTTGAGCCAAAGCATACAAGCATTCAGCCTCAGGGAACCAGCAAGGCCACATACCGAAAAGGCAATTCCTCTTACTCCTTCACGCTCGCCATGTTAAACAAAGAGTGACAGTTACCCGAGTGAAAGCCTACCACCTGCAACACTTGCATGCACACGACCTGGCCCTCGTTCTCATTTGGCTGGAAAACCCTCCGGAGACACAAGATTAGATATTTACATACCGGTCAGTCTGCCTTTCTTTTTTTTTTTTTTTTAAGAGCTCAAGTTACGCAAGTCATTCTGTGTGCCTGCATGTAGATGAAGAGCAAACTCCAGAACTTCACTTCATAACTGCAGCAGTTACTCTGCGTCTGTCTCCATTCAGAATTACTGTCACGCCTTGAAAAATCACTGTCGGTAGTACAGTTCCCTCCACGCTGTGGCCTCCTGGGACATGTGACACACACTAGTAAGAATGTGCTTCAAACACCAAAAGTGTATGAGCAATGTGGACATTTTCCCACACTACTACAAAATGTAAATCTGAGCAACTATTATGCCTTTTGTAAATGGGTATGAATTCGTACACTAGCACACTTCAAACCCGAGTCACAGCATGTCATAACTGGCTCATACTTATCCCAGGTAGACTGTGGTTTCATAGTTTACGTCAAGATATGCTCGGCGGATGCAACCATTGCCATCCTTTGTGCTCAGAGATTATTGCAGTGACAGGAGCTTGTTAAATGCACTCAAAAGGAGAACAATCGGTACGAAATAATGTAATTTCAGTAAGTCACTGCAGTACGAGTATGTTACTGTGAGAGGCCCACATCGCCTTTAACACCACACACTAGGTCAAGTATTGTATTTTATTTTGGGGACACACATGATAAGAAGGGCAAATCCAAGATATGAGTGTCCACAGAATATCATTATAGAGCATGAAGTACTGCGCAATGAGTAACTTAATGATTCCATAGACGGCCAACGTTTTTATGCCAATTCAAACCAATTAAAGTGGAATAAAGAGTGGCACTGTATGCTGTAAATACTGTGCAGACAAATTAACAATGTGCTGGTTCTAACTTATGATTTAATGGAAGTCATTTACCATGTTGATTAGTATGACCTCACTACTTAGACCTCTGCTCATGTGCTCCACTAACCAGTGATCGATCACCTCCTGTGAGACTGTGTGTGTGTGTGTGTGTGTGTGTGTGTGTGTGTGTGTGTGTGTGTGTGTGTCTGGATCTGAGCTGGAGGACTTAAATGGAGAATGCCAGCTGGACTATTCTCAGCACGGACACACCGGGGCTGCACAATCACAAAAGATGTGGCACGAACAGTAATAATCGATGTCGCGTGGGACACAAATGGACGATTGAAATGCTACATTGCACAAATGATGCAGTCATTGTTTACTCACCTGACACTCCAGTCTCTACTGTCTGACTGTCCGGTGTGGGTGAACTCGGTTTTTCGCTCCAACTTTCTCCAGCGAGACACAAGCAAAATATCCACACGGCCACACATGTGTTGAACTCCATGACTGGTGTTGTGCTGAAGAGAAGCAGACAGAAGCAGAGTCAATTACGTCTGATGATTCTAGCGAAACTAATCGGCAGTGTTTCCGTCTAAGCTGATCGATTAAACAACAATGGAGCTACTTTGTCTCCCAGAACACATCAGACACGTTAACGTGGAGAGGAAACTGCATTAATCCCCTTTAGCGCAAACCAAGAAATACGGTTAGTTACATAAAGATTCACGAGTGTACCTCTTCTTCCTGAATGAATGAGGGCACACGGTCGTTAAGCTTGCTGATCACCAGGCTTTCGATAAGTCAAACCCCCTATTTGTGTCCGTTTAGCGGTGTTTTGGGGGTTCTTGGCGGCATGTTTGCACACACATGTCACTTCACGTAGAAGAATGACACGACTAGAGAACAGCAGCCTGGTCCGTGTGAGTCTGGAAGGTGTGGACGTCTGTCGCTAGCTAGCTCAACATCTCGGCTAACTAGGAAATGAAGTGTAACATCTAACGAAGGGAAAGTAACGCTACAGAGCGCTCACGCTTCCGTGTTTTACGTTTTTCTTCAGTTTAGGTCGGTGTCGGTATTTTCTACAGACGGACGTTGGCGTTTAGCACATCTCTGCGTCTTGGTTCGGACTGCGCGAGCCGCTACTGGCCTGGTTCGGATGTATAACAACAAGACACCCGCACGTCAGACAAGGGATGTTAATAAAGAACAACTGTAACGTTAAGCTAGGCTAGGTGATACTGTCACTACTGGAACGCAGTAGTGCTGAATACCAGAGAACACAAAGTTACCTGTCATGTATCAGAGCCAGCAGATCCGTAGCTTCAGCTCTGCGTAAGCATCGCAGCAGATAACTGGTCACTCGGAATTGAAGCTCGGCGGACTCCACGTCCCGTAAGAAAGGTCTCGGTCTCTCCCCCGACCGAGACTAGAGCGAAAACGCCGCAGAATGTGGTTGACGCTTATCTTCCTCTACACAACAGAGTGGTGGTTATTACCGGGAACGCTCGCCCCCTACCGCCCGGAGTGTGTACTGATATCACGTCGAATTAATTTAAACAAATCGCTAAAGTCTGCCATCTAGCGGATTGTTTAAGCCACTACACTGGGACGCAACGTCCTTTAGATATTATTAATTCTGCTGTCAATTATAAGTAAATACATTGTGATGGAAAAACTAACCCATTAGTTAGTGAAGTTTTTTTATTTTTTATTATGGAATATAATTAAATTGATTTGAAGGCAATGTACTTTAGTTCAATGTTATGCTTTAAAATTGGAACAAATGGGATTGATTTAGCATACATTTAAAATATTGTGATAAATACTGACTATTCTTTTTAATAATGCAACTTTGTTGACCAATCCTTGACGTATGAATGTCTAACTTGATATTTATTTGTAGCCTCTGCATGTTGGAGGACTTTTTTAATGAATTAACTGATCTTAATTTACACTAGCAAATGAAACAACCACACGTAAAAAACTGAGTTTTCTGAGTTTGTTGTAAATTGATATGATTCAACGTCTTGCTCGTGCTTGACCTGTACTTGCATCATCAGGGCCGGCTTTGGGGGAGGATGACAAGAAGCTTCAGAGGTATTGAATTCATGTTATGGGGTATAGCATACACTCATAACACCATCACATAAGGATGGACATTTTGCAAAGTGGTGCATAAAATAACATAAAGCAAAATAATGTGTCACTAAGGTGCAGTGGTTGCTGTTAAAACTCTAAAAGAAACATTACGGTGATTTGCCTTTGTACATGGCCACTGGGCCACTGGGTTGTACCTGCTGCAGATTAACAACAGGGCATTAAGGTCACATGTAGTACAGATAATTCACATTAGAGAACTGCTGCATGATTTCAAAATGTAGACCAAGCATGCAGTTGTTGAAGGACTGTCACTTTACTTTGGCACACATACAGTAAGACCACATCTTGTTGTTGTGCATTGTACAAAAGTTAAAATTCCACATTACATAACATGTTGTACTGTGTGTAGGTGAAGGTATCTGTGAATGAGACACTGAGGCAAAAAAAAAAGCACACACAGCTCACTGAATTGACCATACAGTAGCACATGTGCTTGTCTGACATCTACACCCTTTAAGGACTTAAGAGCCGCCATCATGTAAATATGTGGAAAAGGCCTTCATCCCACTCTTCCCCTTGAGCAGTGTCCAGGCTGTTAACATCAGATGACTGTGTGGTGGTGCATTCAGAACGTCGTCCTTGAGTTTCTAGTCAGAAGTCTTTATCTTCAGAGGTCGAAATGACCATGACCTCCCGGCTCTTAAAGTCCCACACTGCTGTGAGATGGAAGGCCATATTGGAGAAAACCACCAGATACTCAAACAGGGCGAATAAAGTGTAACCTGTGAAAAGAAGAAACAGAGCTACATGATGGACATGCTTTGTGTCATTTTCCTTTAAGCGCTGTTATCGCCCCTTACAGATTAGATCAAAATGATCAAACTGACTTAATAGCCAACTTACTCCCCGATTCGCAGTACATGTTGTGTTTCCAATAAAAGAATCCGGCGAAAGCACAGAAGGACATGTTAAGAAGTAAGAAGCGCACTTTCCAACAGTGAGACTTGGCATCCTGTAAGGGAGACGAAAATAAAGCAGAAATGGACGGAAATGCTGCAAATGGCATGAGAAATTTCAGTCTGTTGTGAGTGATCTGGCATTCCTTACCTCAGGACTTAAGGAATGCTTCTTAATAGTTTTCCATAAACGGCAGGTTGTCAGCATGTAGATAAGGGAACTGACAAGGAAGAGCACAAAGCCTTCCTTATGTACAACTAAAAATATACAAAAAGAGGGAAACATTTAGTCATTGTCATAATCAATTTCCAAATAAAACACTTTTAGCCAATGCATCAGTGGGCTAAGGCTATATCGTACTTCAAACAATTGAAAATATAAAAACATTTATTTATTACTAATTCAATATATGTCCGGTGGGTTATTCATTTCGCTGAATAGATCAGTTTAGAATATAAATCAAAGGGAAAGCAGAGGTTTGAACAAAACCTCTCCAATAAAAACAATGGATGACTCACAGAATGTTTCACTTGACGACACATATGTGAGCAGCAAGAGGCCGAGGTTCTCACAAACAGAAAAGGCCAGGCTGAAGCGACTGAGTAAACTCTCCGGGAACCTGGAGGAAAAGCGCGCCTTGTAAAATTTGAAGTAGGTAAACGCCACCAGGAGCCTCGGAGCCGAGTGCAGTCCGATACAGAACCGCCATATGTGGCACTCGGGGCTCAGGCTTATTGAGGCACTGATGGATGGCAGGTAATTAGGGACCTGGGAACACACAGGGACGGTTTAGTACAACACGAGCGTCTTAAGAAAACCATGGCTGGTGCAGTTTGAAAAATAAGGAAATTACCCGGCAATGTGTACCAGTCGAGTCCTCATAATGAAAAACAGAGGATATGAAGACGCAGGTTATTAGTCCAAGCAGTGGTAGGCACACAGTACACACAACACAGGCGCTGAATGACACCCTGATGACCAGGGGCCCCTCGTGCCCCAAGATACTGGAGCCTTGTAGCATCTTGGTCTGAAACAGTGGAAAACGCCTCATTTAAAAGCATCTTGCAAAGGCGAGGCAGGTATAATGCATGTGACATGATTCACGTTCTCCAAATACAATAGGCTGCATATGACGGATTTATGGAGATTAGTAAAAATGTGTGACATGCTGTCAATTTTCACTCAGTCATTTGGGGACATTTTAATACACATGCATGCATTAAGTGAACATCTGAACTCTGAAAAAACGGAATCAACGTACCTCCACTAGGTTTGCTGTTTACCAATAACTGCCACCACACACTGCACGCTCTTGGCTTGTCAATAACTACGCTATTACAATAACATACTTGGTATCGCTGCTGCAGGATGGACCTGGATATTCCGGAGACACCAACAATAGCATAAAGTGCCTCAAAGGGAGCTGGGGATCATGCAGCTAATCTTACATTCCTGTGACACTTTTTGCATCCACTAAATGTCCCTTGATCGCTGCCAAAAGACGAGAATAGGCCCGCGGGTGCAGCATTCTCCTCCTTGAGCGACAGATAGCAGGAGGACAACACAGTCAGTGCGTGGAAACCAGCAGCACCCCGGAAGAGAAAGCGAGCGGAGGAGAGTGCTGAGGATGCTACGTTTGTGCGTCGCAGCCTGTCAAAGAATGACGCTCAGATCATAATGTTAAATGATGTATAAAAGCCGGTCTGTTATCAATAATAAGGAGCTCATTTAAAACAAATATTGTTTTGTCGCTATCGGGACTGGGAGCTATCCGCGGTGCTGCACGAGAGCAAACAAATGATCCATTTTCATTTTTTGTATTTTGTTATTTTTTTCATAATCATATTCTATCTCCGTCTGTGTGTATGGTATGTGTGTGTATGGTATGTGGTTAACACGTGGTGCCGCCCCGCCTCTCCTCTCCTGTCTTCTCCTCTCTGGTGGTGTCAGTCGTCGCAGCTCTGCTTGTGATCTTTAGTGAATGAAACTCTTGAGGCAAACAGCAGCCCAGATGCTTCTTTGGGATCTTGGGATCGAGATTATTTGGTTCAGCAAGATGAAACGATGGAGAGCCCAAACTTTATGTCGCTTGCTTCTGTGTGTCAGTATTTTACCAAGTAAGTTTTCATTCATTTTATTTATTTTAATTTACCCCATGTGCTTTAATAAAAATGCATTTTTAATTATTATTATTTCATTTAATTTGTTTTGCAGTTTTATGTTTATTCCAGAGATAAATCCTCCAACGATGTGCCAGACAAGATGACGACGATGTTAAAAACATGTGCATACAATATTGCCTTATCGTCTCTGTTCCGCAGAGCTCTGAGAATGTTAGTGTTGATTTCCTCTCAGATTTTCATTCCTCTTCCAAGCAAGCCCACAATCTGAAAACCAGTTGTTCAGGGATTTGCTATCATCATAATCCCGTAGACCTTCTTTGCATCCAGCTCAGAGGCTTTATTGAAACAGCGTTTCAGGGTTAACATCTGGCTGGCCCAAATCCATTGTTGACAGAGAGACAAGCTCCTGTTAGAAAAATACTAGTGTTTCCATTTTAAAACTATTAATACATCTTATATCAGGGTTCCTGGTAACTCGTAACAATTAATGTAGAAATAACATGAAAAATGTCCTTATTAAAACGTTAATATCAACACATGCTTAAGTGTGACCACAGAAAATCACTGCTGGCAGATATACCAGAACTCTTTCTAGAGCTTTATGGCAATCTGACAATCCTCTTTGTCCCCTTCCACCATCTGTCATGCATTCACACATTCTCCTCAGCATCCATATCACTGCATTCACTCTGAAAGTCACTGGGCAGAAAATAGATGTGATCAGAACTGATCACATCCAAAAATCCTGTGCAGAAAATACTTTCCCTGACTAAAGAAATATGAACAAAAGTAACTGAAACACAACATGTGCTTTTTTGGCAATGTGACTGTAAATCGTTTCTCTCCCTGTCTTAGCCTGTTGGTGTGCTCATGGCAAATACGCTCAGAAGCTCCTGAATGATTTATTCACCGACTATACTAGCGCGCTGAGGCCTGTGGAGGACACAAGCACCATACTGAATGTGACCCTGCAGGTTACGCTGTCACAAATAATCGACATGGTAAAACACAGCGGTGAACACCAGATCTGAGCAGATACCCACTCAATAATGCCATGTTTATATTTCACCATATCCCGGTTTTACCTACAATATGCCCCCCCCCCCCCCCCCCCCCCCCCCCTTCTTCCCCCGTTGTCAAGTATTTTCTATAATTTCTAATGTTTTACAGGATGAGAGAAACCAAGTTTTGACTGCATATTTATGGATAAGGCAAGTGTGGGTTGATGCACACCTCAAATGGAATAAAGACGATTACGATGGACTCGATACCATCCGCATACCTAGTAGTTATGTATGGAGACCTGATATAGTCCTATATAACAAGTAGGTCGGACTGGTATTGAGTTGATCATTCAGTGACTATCCTAGTGTGGCCTCTGTCGGTCAGAATAAAAGGCACAAGCTGAACAGTCCTTGAAGCCATTATTCATAGGAGTGTCCAGGCCTCTGTCTGCTTTTTATACAGAAGAATGCTGAGGAAAAAAACTGCTGAAAATTTACAATTTAAGTCAGAGGTATCACTTTTATGCCAAAAAAAGCAGATTTTCGACCAGGGAGTGACAAATTAACTTACATATAACCTGATGACAGCTATATGTACAATAACATGCAGACACATGTAAACACTTTGCATTACTGAAATGATGTAAAACGCAGACAAAACACTGAGGAACGAGTGCAACTCTCCCAAATGTGTTGACTCTCCCCTCAGTTGGTGCACTTGTGCCTTTGCATCCTGATCTTAAAGGTATCCAACATATCTAAATGTGCTCTTGGTATGAACATTGTCTTTGTTTTTCAGTGCTGACGATCACTTCACTGGCTCCATGGACACCAATGTGGTGATCCGCCATGATGGCCAGATCATGTGGGATTCCCCTGCAATCACGAAGAGCTCCTGCAAAGTGGACGTGTCTTTCTTCCCCTTCGATGCTCAGCAGTGCAGGTTCACATACGGCTCCTGGACCTACAACGGTAACCAGCTGGACATCCTGAACGCCATGGAGAGCGCTGACCTGGCTGACCTGGTGGACAATGTGGAGTGGGAGGTGCTGGGAATGCTGGCCAAGAAGAACATCATTCAGTATGGCTGCTGCGCTGACCCGTACCCTGATGTGACCTACACACTGAAACTGAAGAGAAGAGCGTCCTTTTATGTCTACAACTTGCTCATACCGTGTGTGATGATCTCTTTCCTGGCACCACTGGGCTTCTACCTGCCCGCTGACTCTGGAGAGAAGGTGTCTTTGGGTGTCACCGTGATGCTGGCACTGACTGTCTTCCAGCTGTTGGTTGCAGAGATCATGCCACCCTCTGAGAATGTGCCACTTATTGGTAAGGGCCATAAAATGGGGTCAAATCCCAGAAATTGTGTGACGACTGCGAGTTGGAACTCTGTGTTGATTTCGCTGTCTCCTTTGCTTCCACAGGAAAGTATTACATTGCAACGATGACCATGATCACGGCCTCCACTGCCCTGACCATCTTCATCATGAACATACACCACTGTGGCCCCGATGCCAAGCCTGTTCCCAAGTGGGCCAAGAAAGTCATTCTGCAGTACATGGCCAGAATGTTTTTTGTCTTTGAAGTCGGGGAGAACTGCTTGTCGCCGCAGCCGGAGAAACAGGAGCCTCCACCTGTGAAGAACACCAACTGCAGCATGAATGGTCAGGCAGGACCGGGCAGAGAGGACTGCGTCTTCAAAATGGAGAGAGGACAAGAGACAGTGGGCTGTTTCAACGCCGAGGAGAGGGAAGACGTGGATCAGATGATGAGCCCAATAGGCTCCATTGGGAAGAACCCCACCAACAACTACAGCACTTGGAAGAATGGCATTTTCATGAGCATGGACTGTGGAGAGGCAGGGGGTCAGAGGAGATGCAGGAAGGGAGGTGTGAGTGATGGAGAGAGACGAGACGGAGAGGTTTCCTGCAACAGCCAAAGCAACGAGAGGCAGCTACTGCGTAACATTGAGTACATAGCCAACTGTTACAGAGATCAGAGGGCAACGCAGAAAAGGACTGGGGAGTGGAAGAAAGTAGCTAAAGTCTTAGACCGCTTCTTTATGTGGATATTTTTCATCATGGTGTTTTTCATGAGCCTTCTCATCATGTGCAAAGCGATCTAAGTAACTAATCTAATTCATTAATTGAGATTGAACTAACATTGAGATTGCACTTTTTCCTATGGTCCTATGGCAGCCATCACCCACCCGACTGTAGTCCTGATAATTAGAATTAGATGTTTAATACAAGTTTTGTTCATCGGTTTTGTTGTTGACAACTTGCACTCCCCAACGTTTGCCCCAATACTGTGTGAAAGTTCACACAGGTTCAGCAAAGAAATAGTCAGTTAGTAAATCAACACATTTTTCCACAGTTGTGTGTTTTTTAAAAGTTTTAAATATATAAAATATGGATTAGTTTCTGTACATGTATTTCCTTGTGTCTGAAGCAATAAGTCAAGCGATTACAAGATGCAACCCAAAGCAGTGACAAACAAATATGCTATCCATTGCTGCTTGACACATTTCAAAAATAATTATTTCTTTTTTAATCTGTTATAAATATTGTATCTGAGAAGTAACACACAGCAGTTCTGAAACCATTTAAAGTCACTCATTAGCTTGAGGTAATAATTGTTGCAATTTGCATATGTAATATACGTATATAAGTGATAGACTTTAGGAATCGGTGGAAAAGAAGAAGTACTTTATTAATCCCTCATTAGGGAAAATGTCATTTTACTCTCATGACATGAATCAGTTAAAGAGAGAGAATCATTCAACATTACAGAAGAGTCAATAAGCGATACAACCAGGCAAGCTTCTGTAAACCAAATCAGAGCAAGAGAAAACAGCGTCTCACTGGAGCTCACACGGATTATCGGTTAAATCCCCTGGATCATCTGCATTTGCTCTTCTCTCTATGCGTATTATCCCGGCTCTTTATGTTAAAGAACGGGCCGTGGCTCATTAATCTCAACCCGAAGGAAAGTAAAACGCTTAACTGTGCTTTGAATCATTGTCGGTTTGGAAAAACACTTTTTTTTGAGAGATGTGTAGAGTCAAGTGGAGAATTGTTTTTCAGTCAGAATGAAACTTAGTCAGACCTCAAGAACTGTTAGAGAGCTCTGGTCGACCTTTCATCAAGAGGTCATCCTACAGCCTCTTTACAAAAGGAAAGGATTTCAGGTTTTATTCAGTACGTCACTTTAGGATTTTGTCATTCAATAAGAAAAGTAAAATGAAGTTTAAAAAGTTACCTCAAACAACACCTCAAAAACCAAAAAAATGTTGGGAAATTTTGAGTATGTATGTGAGTTTTAGGGTAATGTGTGTTGGGTAAGCTAAAACCATTGTAAGCACAATATTATGTGCACAACAAATATTGTGTTGTACTGTAGTGACACTGTATTTTCATCTTACGTGAGTTGACTTTAGTCACAGTCTGTTTGAAATGTGTACGCTCCATGAAACATGACCATTATCCCTGGAACAAATAACATGACTACACACTAAACTTATCATAACACTCCTTATTATAGGAAGCGTTTAGGCAAGGCCAACATAAATGGTGATTATAGTGATTTTCATGCTATTCTAGCATTAAGACACAAGAGGTTGGTAGAGAGCTTGTCACTGGAGCACACGGGGGCCAGTAGACCCTCATTATATTGTCTTTACACTTCATGATGACACTTTGATGTGTTGAGCTTTAAAATTCAACTTGCAAATAGTACAGATGTATCCATAAACCACATGGAATTTGGTAACAGAAGACAATGACATAATAAAATCTGAATTTTACAGACAAGAGTATGCGGAAAGATTTGCAACTGAAATAAAAATGGTTTCAATTGAAACAGGTGTAACATGTTTTTATGTGTCTTTATGTTCAAAGTAACAGTATCAGGTTGGAGTCACTTTTCTTTGCAGTATTTGAATAATTTTATCACGTAATGATCTTGATTGCATTCCATAAATGATTGGATTTAAATTAGCAGGGACCACATGAAATAAGATGTATGCAATTTTCCTTAAATCTGGGTGATTTGGAAAACGATGCAATATGATCGTTAAGAACCCCGACCAGAGCATAATAAGATAAAGAACGAGGTGGCTGGCGCAGGTTTGAAGTGCCCTGTTATTCAAGTCTTTGTTTTTCTTGATCCAGCAGATGACAGCTATTCTGAAATAGGTCACAGCTATGCCTCCCATTGAGCAACTGAACAGCAACACAGTGAAAAAGAGTCCATAGATGTTGTTGACGGACACATCCTCGCAGGAAAGCTTGAACAGCGACGCGTTGTCGCAATAAGCGTTTTGTATAACCGACCTACAACGGGACAGCCTCACTGTGAGGCCGATCAAAACAGACACCAGCACTAATGACACCGTCCACGCGGTTGCTGACAGCACAACCACAGCTTTGGTGGTCATAATGGAGCCGTACCTCAAGGGGTGACATATCGCCACGTATCTGTCGATTGCCATAATGATGAGAATCATGTGCGAGGCGGACCCGAACGTGTGGCTGTGAAAGGCCTGAACCACGCACTGGTTGTAGGTGATTAACCTCTCTGTTGAAATGATGTGAGCCATCAGCCGAGGCAGCAGCACCGTGTTCCCTATGAGGTCATTGATGGAGAGGTTACAAAACAGAATGTACATGGGCTGGTGCAAGCTCTTCTCAGTGATGATAAGCACAAGGACTCCGATGTTGGAGCAAAGCAGGGTAAAGTAGACAAACAGCAGTAAGAAAAACAGAGGGTAGGTGAACTGTGGGGATATGTCGAAGCCTTGGATCTTGAGGATATCACTCGTCATGTTGCTTTCCATTCCGTTTAAACTGATGAAAGACCGAAGAGAGAAAAGAAACGTCAGAAGCTTTCGTAGTGATGGGTGTAACGACAAATGAATCAGCACGCTTTTTGAGTAGCATGTGTTAGGCATCGTTATTAATTGCACATTTCATTCTTTATCTCAAAAAGACAAAGTGGAAAAAAAGAAGTCAAATATGGATAATAAATGAAATACTTACAACAACGGATAAGAATACAAGAAAAGCATCAAACACGTTGAGTTTAAAGGCAATACTTACTTCTGTGACAATTCAATTCAGTCTCCTGCAGAAACACTGAGCACAAATGTGTTCTGTGCTGGTAGGAACATTTACATTATGAACACAGAATTAAGCATACATTTGTCACTTTCTGTACATTAAAGTGACATGAAATGTTACACTACAACAATGCTGAGCTTTATCCTGCACATTAATGCTCAACGAAAACCTACAAAGCTCCCTGCCTGTGGAGGTGAGAATCCCAACTCAGCTGCCAGATCTTGATCTCTTTTATGTTCAGCGTGATTAACATGTGACGTCAAACCACTGTCCTCACCGCAAGAGCGCCAGCGCCTAGTAACCAGCTCAAACTAAGATAGACATCTAATGTTGTCATACAGATGTTAACGACGAATTGTATTTAGAATCAAATATGCCCTTGTCTTGATTGTAGAAGTGTTGTATATTTACAGGGACTGTTGCAAAAACCAGGTCGCTCATTAAGAGTATGCTATATTTAGAATATTTGCACCGGACAGCTGTACAGTCGATGTTTGGGACGGGGAACTGATGCCGTTATCTTTGCTCTTGTCAAAGCCGGCAGTCATTTTTAGTGGGGCCTTTCTTTGAGGTGGCTCAAATATGTTTTGCTGACGTGAGGTAACTCCTGACTGCTTCTCCGACAGCCATCGACACACACAGACTATGGATGAGTACCTCGTACAACTCCCCGCTTCAAAAAATCTGAACTATGTGCTTCATTTAGCGGCGGGTGTGACTACAAACAGAGTGGGAGGCTGTAGGGGAACTGGGCAAAAGTCTTGGGGAAGTAAAGTTTCCAAAAGACTCAGAGGTCATCACATCCATTTTTTGATAAAAGTCAACCTCTCTTCCTGTCATCAGTCAAACCCAACAAGTACTTTAAATTACTTATATTAATTGAACAAATTCAAAGTCTTTCTCTACCTGTACGGCATGCAACGACAATACAATTGAATCTAAATCTTAATTTAGATCAGTGTACATCACGGTTGACCTATTAATTGAGCAACTGATTGAAAGCTTTCTAATTTGTCTAGTTCTAATTCATTCTAACTCTGTTACAAACAGAGGATTCAGTAATGGCTGTGGATCAATATGTGTATGGATTAATATGTATAATCAAATCCACGGAACGAGTTAGGGTTAGGGTTTGCCTAACCTGAATGTGTTTGGGGTCAAAATGAAACCCATGGGAACACACACTCTACAAAGAAAGGGCGCAGATAGCAGATTTACTTTGCTGTAAGGCAACAGAACTAATTACTGAACCGAATCAAAGGCCTGATTGTTATCCAGATTCAATTGTTGTACAGGAGAAAGACCACAACAAATGATTAGAGGGTCAAATTAATTATTAATGCAACTCAAGGGTCCATCATGTCCATTTCTCTTGGGTGAGATGATTAGTCCTTCTCATTGTGTCCTAATGTCCAAACAGCTTGTTTGTGTGCACCAACAAGGCCCTTGATCCCAAAGGCCTGATGTGACCACTTCAGGGCGCTGTTTCAATTACTATATTTCTTCTGGGACATATAAACAAATAAGAAAAGTATATAATACAATGTATAGAATACACATATAATATATGATGCATTTTGAATGTATTGAGCCATTTGTCATATCCATTCAAACTGTGGATTTGTTCATAAAACATTTCAGTTTAATAGTGAGAAAACAAAGCAAAGATTTCAACCTCAACTGTGAACTTTAATCTGCTCAAATATGTTTCCATATTAAAACGCCTAAAGTAGAGATTAGAGTTAAGGAATCAAATGTTTACACGTTGTATGTCACATGCAGCCTCACATGTTACAGCCTCTCTTGGGTGTTATTAACCAACATCCTTCATCAGCAAACAACAAGGAATTACTAATTGTCCTGGGATTAATTACAATGTGAGACAGTTAATAATACCTCTTTTAACTATATCTCAAAGGGGCTCATTAATGAATGTGTTTTGACAAAGTAATGAGGCCTCTAGCTGATGTAACTCTGCCAATTTGTAGTGTATCATACATAACATTGCTGAAGATGGTTAAGTTTGAACAGATCATGTTTAGTATTTTTTTGTCGTTGTGTGATATCAACACAACATTTTCAAAGTAGTGGAAACTAAAGAAGAGAGGATTTCACATTCTTAATCAAGACTTCAGGTTTTGAGTAAGATGGACAGATGTCAGGCCTTCCCAGCAGTACTGTAGGACAAACATGTGGGCTCTGAAACAGACAGACAGTCAATTTCACGGGTCAAAGCGACTGTGACTGTGGAAACATAAAGAGGCTCGGCTCTTTTGATCGAGTGTAGAGACCTCGATACATTGAGCAAATGTAATAATTGCCGTAAGAAAAGAAAAAAAGAATATGTATACCTATGTGATTGAAAGGTATGATGTCAAATAAACGACAATTATTATAGTTAAGGTTGAAGTTTTTGTTCATCCTTATTTTCCTAGTAGAGGAAATTTGTTCTGAGGTTCACAAAAAGACAATCAACACAGTAAAACACAGAGCTAGAGCACAGCAATGGACATTGTGTACCAGGTATTCATATAGTTTGTCATAAAGACAAATATTTGTAGCTCTCCACTCGGTAAATGTCAACACCTTTAACAATGGATGTCTTTGTTTTAGACACATTCATATGGAGGAAAGACTCATCACACCAAGGCAACAAAAATCCTCTTCCTCTTTTTTTTCCTGACATTTATCTGATTCTCTCTGTTTGAATGCAGTTGGTCATGAAATCAGCTTCAGCTCTGGCTTTCTGAAAAGCCTCACATCATTACCAACTGCTGTTGTTTCAATAATACATTCTTCTATTGTTCTAATGGAGTTGCTTGTTATTCTTTTTTTGGTTGTATCTATGTTATTTAACTGTAATTTGAGGGCAGCTCTATAGTAAAGCCTTTAACACCATTGACTAGCCACAACAATACATAACTGAATGTATTTCTGCTGTAGTACCATAACTTTATTGTTGTCATTTGAGGAAACACGTATTTATATCGAATTTATTTGGGCATAAAACGAATATATTAAAAAGACACTACTCATTTTTTTTCTGGGATACAAACTAAGAGGATTTAATACAGATTCTGTGTTTCAACAGTTTGTTATTCTTTATAAAGGTTTTTATTTTTGTGCCCGTGTGTTTTCTGCCACCATCTACAGGCTGGGAGGGATACTGTATACGTAGGGCTTTAGACACATCTCTGGTCAATATCTCTACAGAAGTACTGTATTCATGATTGGAATGGCAATGAAAATCCCAGAGGCACAAGTGACGTGAACAAGTTATGGCTCTGGAAACAATAAAATAAAGCAGGATGTGTAGGAGCGGTCCTCAACAGTTCATTGTGACTGCTTTAGGTGCAATTTCTAACGATGACATTTCCTCCATTTATTTCTTATTAATCTACAGAAAGCAGAGAAAATAAATGGAGAACATATCTTTTTGGTTCAGCTCTGAGTTAACCCTCAACACATTTGTTATTCCACCTGGAGGAAAGTATCCCATATTTTTATTTGGTATTGCGATTTATTTCTTTAGCATTTTTTGCAACCTGACCTTGTTGAGCTTGATCATCCTGAAGAGGAACCTTCACAAGCCCATGTATTTCATCCTGCTTAGTCTTCCCCTCAATGACTTGATAGGCATAACTGCAATGCTACCGAAAGTGCTTTCAGACATCGTTACAGAGACAAACAAGGTCTACTATCCTCTCTGTGTTTTGCAAGCGTTCTTGCTCCACATGTACGGCGGCGGAATTCTGTTTATTCTTGCAGCAATGTCTTTTGATCGTTATGCTGCCATCTGCATGCCGTTGCGCTACAGCTCTGTCATGACCCCCAGAGTTGTCCTTTGTATTATCTCTCTAGTTTGGGGTCTCGACTTTGTCTTGATTGTATTATTGTTCTCTTTACAGGCAAGGCTTCCCAGGTGTAAGTCTGTGATCATGAATGTGTTCTGTGACAACCCATCTCTTCTGAAGCTCACGTGCGGAAACACGACGGTCAATAACATCATAGGGTTATTTAACACGGCTGTCATGCAAGCTGTGAGCGTGTCTATTCAGGCGTTTTCCTATGTGAAGATTCTGATCGCATGTCTGGTTACAAGGAGGTCTGAAGTAAAAACAAAAGCTGTCAACACGTGTGTTGCGCAGCTGCTCATATTGATCATTTTTGAGATCGTGGCAACGTTCACAATTTTATCTCACAGGTTCCAAAATGTCTCAGCGGACTTGCAAAAGATTATGGGCATGCTGATATTTCTTGTACCTCCGCTTCTGAATCCAATTGTATATGGACTGTATACAAGTGAAATACGAAACACTCTACTTACAGTCTTAAAAAGCAGAGTTACACAAGTGGGTTAACAGCGCTGACATTCTGTCTTATTGAGCAGCAAGGAAATTCATAACACCGTTATCCCCGGTAGTCTCTCTGATAATGTAAACAATTTCAACGATGCATGAAAGAGTAACAAGTGCATGAACCTGAACACAACCTGAAGTCACTTTTTTTTTTTCATGTGGAAACACTGCTTCCATATGAAAATGCATGTTTTCTACCGTAGGACAGGAAGCTTTACTCTGGATGTTTTTGATGATATATATTTTTTTTTTTTCAACACAGTGATCAGTCAATGATACAGAGTCAAGTTTAAAGTGTTGGGATAGGAGCACACTGGCATTGCATGTGATAATGCTAAGACAAATATGCTACTTGACTTTTTCTTGTTGTTACAAAAAAAAAGATTTTATTGTGATATTATCTTTTATGTTTCTATTGGGGTGTGCAGCACTTTGTGTTGTCTAAGTACAGTGGGTATATTAGTATACTGCACATAGTTTAGCAGGAAATACCTAATTCATCATTCACTACATTTTCATTTAAAGCCTTTTGTGAAACTGTCTCAGGCCTTTAGTCTCTTCTTTACTTGTTCTTATCATGTTCACATTTGATTGTATGTCTAAATATCGTTTGCTCTAATGAAGTGTCCACATTTTGTCTTACTTTCCATGCACTCTTACAATAATCACACTGTAATTATTGCAGAGTCCAAAATATATATACAAGATGTACAGATGTTTGATGTGTGGTCCATTTATAAAATTAAATCATTCTAAAACATATTTCATGTTTTTCCATAATTTATTGAAACCTTTCAACAAAGCTGCAGCTTTGGGCTTTCATGTGAAATATTTCACATTCATCCTAAAATAATATTGACTTTCAAATCCAGTATAACTTCATCTTTAAGCCAAATGAGTCTTTATACAGAATTATGTCACCTTTACATATCCTTTTATCCTTTCTTTGTGAATGGTTAAGGTTCTAATATTCATGTTAAGATATGACTATAAGCCTTTCCATACGGTGTGTTTAAGAGCAGCTTCTGGAGAGTTCCACTGTATGTCATTGAAATAGATGACAGGAGCTAATGTGAGAGAAGGACTGTGGAATTGAATCACAATAATGACTGAAATATTTCTTCAGAGCATATTGTTTGCTCTAGAGAAGTGTTCACATTTGTATTTACTTATCATGCACTTCAAAATATATACAAGATGTACAGATGTTTGCTGTGTTGGTCCATTAATAAAATAATATTTCATGTTTTTCCATAATTTATTGGAAACAAATACAAATCTGAAATACAGCACAATGAACAACACAAAACCAATTTAACTTTCATGATATCCTACTTCATAGTTAGATGAAAACCAAATACATATAGTCAACTATTTTTATAAACAAATTAAGAAGCTGAGGGAGAGGAAAAAAGCCCTGAAAAAATCCTTACCATACAATTTTATTAAAATCTTTATTTGCAATCCTTCTCTAATTCCTTTGGCAAATTTTTACAGCAAATACTGTAAATGAAGTGATGATGGAGACGGTATTTAATAAGGGACATTTTTTTCTAAATAACAGTAGGCCTACATATATACTCATCCAGTGGCGCTGGTCATTTTGCTGGGACTTAAAGCCCTGCATTTTAATTTATCGCTCCAATTATAGTTTTAAATGTAAGACTGTGAAAATAAGTATTTGAAAGACTCAGCAAGAGTCATTCCAGAGCCATTTAGAGTCGTATTGACAGGAAAGTCAGTGTGACTAGTGGAGGTAATGACCACCGTGTAATCGTTTTCTTTCTGCATCTAAAGCTAAATGACCAAGGCTGAGACCACCTTTATTTCTGTTGGTAAAGTCTGAGGGCCATGAAAATTTCAGCCCACGTCTGACCTCCTGCTTTACACGAGGAGAGCAAGGGAGCACACATGAAGGCCTGAACACAACACTGGTACTCCATAAGCAACCAGGGCTTCTGTGTCATATGGTATCACCAGGGCCAGCTACTCTCAGGAGTTACATCTTTAATCAGTCCATGTAGAATGGTGGGGTTCTTGTGTAATAGAACATATTTCCATTGTCATGTCTTGCCCTGCACCCTGTGTATCATGATGTGCTTGTAATTCCTCTAGCCAACATGTCAGCCGGGGCTATCATTTGCTAGAAGACTGTGAGGTGAAAGCTCCTGAAGTAGTATGTGAAACGCAGAATACCACAGACTTGCCACGACTTTCTACACTCAGGTGTCAAACATGTTACGTGCAGCACAGCTTCCGTATCCTTATCACTGGTGTCGGTATTAATGATGAAAAATATGTGGCGTGGTTAAGGGAAAAGACAACTAGGACATCCACAAGAGCTCTCTGCACTGAGCTGAATGCTGTACGGCACAACTATATTCATATACTTTGCAGCCAATGATGGAGCCGGCCTTCTTAATCAGTTTATTAAGTCTGCTGGTGTCTCCATTAGTCCTGGAATCCAGAGATACACGTATTTAAGTGTTTCCTCCGTTCTTCTATACAGTGAAGTTGGTGCCGTCCTTACTTTTAGGATCCTGAATGCCTCGTTGTGGAAGTCTGCATATTTGCTGTCAAAGCTCAAAACACTATGTTTTGTTATATCAAAGTTCCAAGATTGAAGGTATAGAAAAAGATTTTTGGAAAAAGAAAAATACATTTTATTTTATTTGTATTAATTTTGGCATATGGCAAACCTAAAAAAGAGCTGATGTACAATACATTACGACTACGTATATAGCCTAAGGATTTACTTTATTCATCATGTTTCAAAATCAACAAATATAAATTCCAAATATATATTACATGTATGCATATCTTACATAAGGCAGGGGACAGGTGATTAAAAAAAGTTTCAGTTTGTTTTCAACAATTGCACCACCTGACGTATTCTGCTCTACCCCCATGAGTCTTCTTTGTTTTTAAAGTAGTGGCAATAAATAACAGAGTCTTGCAGTGCAGGTGAGGATAATAGAATGTACTGCAACAAGTATACAACCAGCAGTACATTAGAATCAATGCATAGCACTTCATTCAAAATTGCTTGTTAAGAAAAACATTTCTTTCAGGTGAGAGTACATTTTTCAATTTCGAAGGCAACAGCATCATAAAGACGGTATAATTATGTATACAAATGCATCTTATATGGACTTACTAACACTGGTTCCATTGGACTTAAGTGCTACTCATATCTATCCAGTGTTTGCATTGGGCGCACTCACCTATCTTATTATTATCTTTTGCAACTTGTGTGTACTGTTAACTATTGCTGTGTGTAAAAATCTACACAAGCCCATGTTTATCCTCCTGTTCAACTTGCCCATTAGTGACATGGTGGGAGCCACAGCTTTCTTCCCTCATCTTCTTTTCAGCATTGTGACACAGAACAGAATGATCTCCCCGTCGGCATGTATTACTCAGGCTTTTCTGATTCATTTTTATGGCACCGGAAACTTGCTGATCTTGAGTGCCATGGCATACGACAGATACGTTGCTATATGTTGTCCTTTGAGGTATAATGCTATCATGAGTCCAAAAACTTTAATCACAATTATTTTTTTAATATGGTTTATAAATTTCTCAATGATAGTCACTTTGATTTTGTTGCTTACACGGTTCAAAATTTGCAGGACAAATATAGTGGATTTGTACTGTAACAATCCATCATTGATGAAACTGATCTGTGAGGACACAACAATAAACAGCTACTATGGGTTGTTTACTATAGTCTTACTCCAGGGCGGACCACTGTCAATAATAGCATACACATATGCACAGATTTTGCGTACATGTGTCAAGACTAATCACCCTGATGCCCGGAAAAAAGCCTTTCAGACATGTGGTGCACATTTAGTTGTTTTCTTAATCTTACAAATTAATACTGCCTTCACACTCATTACTCATCGCATTCAGGGTGCATCGCCGTACATGAGAAGGGTTCTTGGTATGTCAATCTTATTATTTCCCCCTTTCTTGGACCCGATTATTTATGGCCTGAAAACAACAGAACTGAAGCGGAGCATAGTGATGCTCCTAAAAAGAAATACTTGTTCATCCAAGTTGTAACCAGTTTTCTATTGTAGTTAGACATGATTAGAGGAGTCATGCACAATGTACACTTGCGTTATATATTATGTCGCCTAAACGAACAATGATTTCAGAATCCCCTTCTTTAAATGAAGGCTCCACTAGCAACAATATGCCATGTATTCCTGCACTGCGGAGAAGTTACACATCTCTGTGTTTGTTGATTATTTGTCTGATGAATATGTTGTGCATTTCTCTATCTAATGTTCACGTGAATGTTCGTACGTGTTTATCAGCACTTCACAGGTTACAGATTATTAACAGCCTGGGATTCATTTCTCATCCGAAGGTTGAAACTGTAGACTGTAAACTGTTTGAGTAGAAGGTAAGGAAAATGACATCAGCTGAGCACAATGAAGTGAATCACAGATCATTTTAAAACTGCTGACAGATGTGCATATGTAATATGTTTGACTAAAAGTTACAAAGTTACAAAAACCAAAAGGCAAACGTATCTCGCTGCAGGTACGAATGCACTTGCACTGACCAAATAACATGCAGTGAAAATGTATTGAAATGCAAAAATGAATATTCTGCTCTGTTTCAAATAATTCAGTAGCAAGTGTGTAAACTGTGTGCATGTCTCAACACTGAGTAAATTGTATGTACTATGTGGACTGTAAGGTGGACTACTGATGAGGAAATTAAAACAATATGATTCTGATTGTGGTCATGTTTTCCTTGACATTGCAATAGAAGTATGTATTAACAAATTGCATTGTGTTTAACATGACTCTAAATAAAGAAAGATAAAGATAAGCATATTTTAAATTCCACAACTGTTTGCACAAACATACAATTAATCACCATCGATTGTCAAGAAACAAACACTGTTTAACTCCTTTACTTCGTCTTTATTGAAATCATCCTTTAACTCAGGGGTCTTCAGCCCCTCACCCCGCAGTGAGATTGTGTTTAACACCACATACCAAGACAATTCTTTTTTTTATTATCATTATTTTTTACACTTGCCCACCACTAATTGTTACAAGAACAACAACACTGCTTCAAAGCTAACAGCCTACATTACTTTGACATGGCAGGGAACAATTATCTTTTACAGGTATTCATAGTTCAGTGGTTATTTTTGTTAAAAGGTAAAAGGTTCTGATCCAAGAGAGACACCAGCTGTTATTCGTGTGTTCATATATTCATTGATGTTTATAATTCAGGACGCAATAAGGGTCTTAAAATAAAGTTATATCATGGCATCACATCGCTGAACAAGGACACTACAGATTGGGAAAAAGAGCCGAACACTGAAATCAGGACATGAGCCTGAATGCCTGTGAAACACAGTCGTCCTCTACATACTCCCAGACCTGGAGAGACTGTTGGAAAAACTTGAGTCGCTATTTATATCACTCCCAAACAGAAGTCCAAACAAACTCAGCTATGCTGCTGGAGGGAATGTGGCAACATTGTGGTTGATCATGCTCACATGTTCTGGTCTTGTCCCTCTATTAATGATTTCTGAAGGAATGTAGCAACAATACATAACATATACTCCATACGACTCCAAAAAGAATAGGATAAATTCCTCCAATGAGGTAGATTTTTCATAACTAGTATAATGTATCATGTGCAATACTTCATTTCAAATTATAGGTCCATATATATATATATATATATATATAAAACCAGGACATTCTGATGTAGCATTTCAAAATTAAAGCTCTTCAAAATCGCATGCATGAGCTAACTTCAAATCACATTCATGAGACAATTTGTCTAATTTCAGATGGGATTTTAGAGGAGATGGTGCATAGTTACAAAATCATTTCACCTCAGGTTAAAATGAAGTAATTCATTCTAGAAAAATGAATTTCACTGAATCGCCCTGCAGCTTTAAATTCAGTTTATTCAGGTGTGAAGTGATGTCAATCAAAAAAATGTTCTCATCTTCTAACAAGAGAAATGTGTGAGCATGGACTTCATGTGTGGTTATTAAACTACTTGTTTCAGCTCTATTCTCTCTGTTAACATCATAGTTGGTCAATGAATTCATGTGTTATGATTCTGATCATATTGGGCTCTTAGGTTTGTTTTCTGTGTCTTCATTTCAGATGTGAGTTTGTACGTTTGCTCAAAAGAGTTGTTCTTTGTCTCGTAGTAACGCTTCACATTACGGCTTTTAATAATCGCCACGGTCTCTGAACATATGAGACATACTGGTTTTAAACTGTCCGTGGGAAGAATGAACCTATGAAAGAGTCTCTTCATTCTTGGTTAAAGACTCTGGTCTCTCTGGTCTCTCTGACCACTTCTTCTCTCTCTCAATTATCTATCGGTTTTAGGTACTGGGTCCGGATCCGGACCGCCTATTAGTGACCCCTGGTATAGACACTTACTATGAGGGAATTCTTTGTCCGGGTCAAACTTGACCTGAACCATACTGTGAAGGCATCAAATATAAACAGTATGTAAGGGTTAAATTAAATTTGTTAATATTAAAAAGTATTTTCTTATAAATGTCTCTGTGTCAACCCAATCATTTTGACTTTCTTTATATTAATGTGTGGGTGATAGTAGGGTAACTAATAAATATGATATTTTCCAAAGCCCCTTGTGAGCCAGTGCTTAAGTCATTGTCATAACACTCTGAAGATAAACGATATGGTAAACCAGAAGACTCTAGAGAGCTGCCTTGTGTTCAGAAGAAATCACTCATATAAAGCTGCTTCTACCTCTGATCATCTTACCAGTTGGTCGTTGTTGCCAGTACTAGGTAGAGACGATCCACTACATGTTTCTTATGTAGTTTTCTGTATATCCTCTCTGTGTATTTTGTTCCTGGATTTGTATGTGCAAAGCAGTGAATCCCTAAAACTATAAATTGTTATTTATGTGCTGTAGCATATATAATATATGATGAATGTGGACTGAAAGTGAAGTGGCGTGGATGTATTCAGGATTTAATTTGGTAAGTTCTGTACTTAGCAGAGAATTTACAACTTACAACTATAACTCATACGACTGGAAATGTCACACTTTTTTACAACATTATCTCTGTATACATTTCTTGTCTTAAGTCTCTCATAATCTTGCTAAATCCATGTTGTGAATGAATAGCTAGGCTACCTAATAATGAAATATTTAACATCTTTTCAATGTTCTAGGAAGGAAGAGCGTCAAGATGGAAAACCTGTACAACACATCATCTATTCTGGTGCTAAATCGCTTTGAGTTCTCCTCTGAAAATGTCTTTCCTGCATTTCTTTTTGCAACTCTGAGCTACATGATCATACTTTTCTGCAACATTATTCTAATCCTCACTATTGTCCTGAACAAATCTATGCATCAGCCCATGTACCTAATTCTGCTGAACCTTCCCATCAACGACCTTATAGGCTCCTCAGCATTCTTCCTACATAGCATCGATGAAATACTAACAAACAGAAAGACAATGCAATACTCAGCTTGTGTTACCCAAGCATTCTTTATCCACATCTATGCAACAGGTACAGTGCTCATTCTGAGTGCTATGGCGTATGATCGATACATTGCCATATGTTGGCCTTTGAAATATAACACTGTTATGACTTATGCTCACATTATGAGAATAATCACAGTTGTGTGGATGAGTTGTTTAGTTCTAGTAGGCGTGCTCTTTTTTCTGCTTTTGCGTTTACCTCGCTGTCGATCTGAATTGACACACCCTTACTGCGATAATCCATCTTTGCTGACTCTGGTCTGTGCCAACACAGCCATCAATAACATTTATGGGCTTCTTATGGTCGCTATTTCACAAGTGATAAGTAATGGGATGATTTTGTACACATATCTCCAGATCCTTGTTGCATGCTTCAGATCCAAAAGATCCGACACAAAAGCCAAAGCTCTGCAGACGTGCGCGACACATCTGGCCGTTTTTCTCCTGTTGGAGTGTCTGGGTCTTTTCACCATCATTTCGTACAGAATAAAGAACATATCACCACATTTAAGGAGGTTCATGGGGGTATCAACTTTAATTTTCCCGCCGACACTGAATCCAATCATCTATGGACTGAAAACAAAAGAAATTAGAGAAAAAGTAGTGCACTTTTTTAGGAATAAAATCCTTCCATCTTGAGCATGCACAAAGCTAAAACTTATTTCATTTTCAGACACAATGTTTTATTTGTCTTGCTACCTTATAAATACATTTGTTGCTACTAAATTGCCACCAAAAAAATAAATAAAATGTAAAGTTTATGTAATGTTCAAGTTTGTGAAGAACGATAATGCATATCAAAACTACAGTACAGTTGTGTTTAACAGTAATTCACTTTTGACTAATGATTGTTCAAGGTAATGCTAAATAATTACTGACACATTATTAGTGCATTACTCATCATCGCATTATTAGTATTATACTACTATGCATGAAAAGCAATTTCAAGTGACTTCTATGACCAGATAATTCACCAGTGTTATTGTGTGCATTCACAATACAAAAACAGCAGAGGGCGCCATCGATACACGCTGAATCTTTTTGAATCTGCTCTCAGTTGATTCAACAGTGTATGGATCTGTTACATGGTGTGTGATATGCTGTCCTCTTGTGTCTTTTGAGGTCAGTGCAGAGGGGAGGCCAGCCCTGAACCATATAAAGCTAGTAAGGAGCCAGGTATTTCTATAAAGCCCACTATAGAATATATCAAGGATTAGAGGACTTATGTCTCAACAGCATTTGGAAAAACTTGTCCATGCATTTATCTTCAGTAGACTCGACTACTGTAACGGTGTGTTTACAGGTCTCTGTAAAAAAGTCAGTCAGAACGCTGCAGCTCGAGTCCTCACTAAGACCAAGAAAGTGGATCACATCACTCCAGTTCTGAGGTCTTTGCACTGGCTTCCTGTCCAACAAAGAGTTGACTTTAAAATCCTGCTGTTGGTTTATAAAGCACTGAATGGTTTAGGGACAAAACACATCTCTGATCTGCTGCTACCTTATGAACCATCCCGACCCCTTAGGTGGTCTGGGACCGGTCTACTTCCTGTTCCCAGAGTCAGAACTAAACATGGAGAAGCAGCGTTCAGTTCTTCTGCTCCACATATCTGGAACAAAGTCCCAGAAAGCTGCAGGTCTGCAGAGACCCTCAGCTCCTTTAGATCCAGACTGAAGACTTTTCTGTTTGCTGCTGCCTTTGATTGAACCACATTCAAGGATATTAATACATTTCCTGCATTTCTGCATTTTACTACTGTATTTTACTTTCTTACACCGCTTTTTAGTGTTTTAATGACTGTTCCTGTTTTTAATATTTCAATGAATGTTCTTAATTGTTTATAAATCTCCTTTTCTTTTGCCTTATGTTTTGATGTTTTTGATGGTTTTATGTGAAGCACTTGAATTACCTTGTTGTTGAAATGTGCTATACAAATAAACTTGCCTTGCCTTGCCTAAAGCTAGAGTGAACTAACACCAGCAAAACAAAAATCTGGTTTTAGTGGCTCCAGATAAACCTGAAAACACACACAACAGAATCTTTGCTGTTTTACATTGTAGCACTTCATCTTAACCATAATGAAGAGAAAGAATAATTTGGATAGAAATAGGTTTTCGATCAGCTACTAATTATATAATCTATCATCTAAAGAACCCTGATGACTTCATAACCAGTAAGTGCACAATAGCTGTACACAACAGTGATGTGTTTATGTTAGCCTGTCTTTGTTTAGCCTGATTGTCCTTGTTTTGGCAATGGATAAGTATCTTCCTAGAGAAACTGGAAGAGTAGAGAAACTGGAAACCGGAATCAAATGTTTAGACATAATTGGCCAATAAATGTGATTCTGATTATGTCCATTAAAGTAATGCCAGCAATGAACAGCTACTTATATGGGGTGACCGTGGCTAAGTGGAGAGCAGGGCTGTCTTTCAATCAGAGGGTCAGAGGTTCGATCCCCGGCTCCTGCTCTGCTAGTCTCATGTCAATGTGTCCTTGAGCAAGACACTTAACCCCCCCCCAAAAATTGCTCCTGTAGCTGCATCTACGGTAGATAGATACTGAATTGTAAGTCGCTTTGGATAAAAGCGTCTGCTAAATGACTGTAATGTAATATGTTCATCATAATTATATGCAACAATGATAACCTTTTAATTTAGGTAGCATGGTGAAAGTGGAAAAAGTAAGTGAACAATTCTCCAGTGTCAAAAGTGTAAGCTGCCAGATAATAGAGAGTTTTGAAACAGCAAGGGCTACAATAAAAGTGAAATACAAACATTCCTCCCCCCCAGCAGTTCAATGTTGCATTCCAGACAACTCGGTAGAAAAAGTGCAATGGAACGCCACTCAAAGATGGGGTTCCTACTTGTGATTTTGGGGCAAATCCATCTGCCCTGACTTCATGAGGAAGCAGTTGTCTGACGTCACACAGCGATGGAAGTGCACATTGTAAATAGTAAAACATCAACTAAAAGGCAACGTTAAGTATATTCGCCTGCTTGAAATTAAAATGATAATTATCATATCGTTGAACCTGTTCTCTTAGTTGAGAACAACTTTCCGTATAGTTTAGATATTCTAGATTCGATACAAATAGAAAATAAATCCTGAAAATGATCGTGATACACTGGGGCACCCCGTTGCTCACCTGGTAGAGTGGGGCCCTAATGTACTAATGTTAGTCCTTGACAAAGCAGCCCAGGCTGGGGTCCAACCCCCGGTCCTTTGCTGCATGTCGTCCACTTCCTCTCCCTAATATCCTGTCTATTTTTGTCAATACTATAGTAAACACACCTGCCTACTCAATGCCAATAGAGAAAACTATTTGAAATATGATGAATACAATCTTTAAGAGTGCTGTGGATTAAAAGAAATCCTCAAAAGTTAAAAAGAATCTAATCAGTCTTTTGACAATCATTCTTACAGAGCCATGCTGAACTATACTTTGTCTCCACACTGTGGTCAAATTCAATATTGCGCACATTAATTTCATGACCATGTAGAGACCTCACAAATATTCTACACAGTTAATTTCCAACTTATAATAATATTCCATTGTCTCCATTAATGTTTTATTGGCACATTGTCATATTTATTAATGCAGAAGAAGCAAATAATGTAATCTTGCTAAATATCAATGAATGTGTGATTTGAACAAGCTAAAATACTTTGCAGCGACTGATTTGCATTTAATGAATCCTCAAGTAATCATTAATTGATCATTTTATCGATAAATTGTCCTTTGTTTTATTGTAAAACTGCAATAATAATGAATCCTCAAAGTTTTACTGTATATTTCTGTACAATGTATTGCATCCATGTACAAATACTTTTAAAGGTTTCGTATAATCACAGTTAACTACTGGCCAATACAATCAAGAGAGAAGTAAGACAAGAACTTAGTTTAATAAATTAGTTAAAAATAAGAGCGGGTCATTGACCTCAGCAACACTAACAGACAATCAAGGCTGTAGTTCTAATTAAACCACAGAAAACAACATTTTTGAAGTATGAATGATGTTGATGTAATACTGCTACACTAACAATTTTACTCATTTGGTGCTAATTTCCCATAAGGTTCACCAAATGACCACTGTACAATACACCCTTACCCTCAGAGAAATCCACAGTGTTTTTACTTGTGTGGTGACAAATATGTTTTTATATTATATCACAAAATATCAATGCTAACAAAATCAATTTATCAAATAGATACATTAAAGTTAATCCACGAACTATAGACACAAAATACTGGGTTTACCACAAACTTCACATGTTGAATAAGAAAGTTTATTTAAAGTCTTTTAAATACTCACTGCCAATTTGATAATACTATAGTTACATTAAAAGTTACGGCTTTTTAATTATCATATATCGCATATTGTTTTATAGAAAGATGTGTGGCTGATGCGAGCCAGTTTTTAATAAATCTAATGCTAAAAGGCAGTTTACTTGTTTTGTAACTCAGAAACTAACCAGCATCTGATTACTTGGCTGTGAGCATGTCGTCACCCAGCAGAGGATTTCTTCTCCCACTGAACTTTGTTACTAACATTGCGTCATGGCTACCGACGCCTGGCTACTGTTTCTTTCTTTAACTTTGCTCATTAGGTTAATGACTTCTATGTTGACGAAGTGTTGATAGGAAAGATGTGTCACTCTTAGCCCTCTGGAGTGATGTACCCTCTGCACTCAGCTCTGGTAATGAACCTCCAAGGATTTGGTTACATAATGCAATAAACAGCTACTGATTTGTTTTGCAAAATGTCCAACAGTGACAGACAAGTGAGTTTGTGAAAGTCAAATAGTGGTTTGCCTCAAAGTTTTACTTTATAAATAAAGACTTAAAAAGCAACAAACAAAAAAAAAATAAATAATTAGATTTGGACATAAGTCCAGAATCCACATACAGGTTCAATTCAGTAAGCTTGAGTAATGAACACCACTTTCTCAAAGTTTGACATACAAGCAAAAAGAGACACTGGGATATCTTGATTGTGCCATAACATTATAAATGTAGGTCTTTCCAAAAGTAGTTTAGTAAAATATGTAATCATAAATTCACTTCAGTAAAGTTTTACTGAAAGGAGTTTGTAGGATTAAAATGAATACAAAGCATAAAAACTAAACTTGATTGATGCAATCAAATTGATTGCATTTTTTACACAAATTGTACTGATACATAATAGACTGCATTAGCCAAAACATATCATATATTAGTACAGACTTAAATATTTATTCAGTATTTCAAAATGAAAAACATCATGATATACAGTACAGTATATCGCTTACATGCCATGATAAATAATAAATAATTTATCAACATCGTCCAACTTCAGGTCCAGATTGGGGTAATACTTTTTTATCCTAGCTATGATATTAACCACTAAATAAATAGTCTTTAGTAGTTGTTTTTTTCTTTTCTTTTCATCAGCAGCTGTGAGGATTGACTTGTGAATAGCTGTCCTCAAATATAGTGTGACATGTTATGCCAATGTTAGTTCAAACATGTACAACATTTCACATATCGTTTTGTGAACACCTGCAATCGCATACAGTTTACTGACATAAAACAGTTAAGAAAATGTGAGTATGAATATATTTTAGCATTTTAACATAGCACTTTGACCTTTTAAAACTTTTATCGTAAAATCACAGTTCATAAGAATCTACTGAGATATCTCAACTTTTTTGAACATGTTAAAAATCTTAGATCTAATTTCTTTTGTCCTAAGACAGTACACCACAGGATTTAACAAAGTTGGACCGAGGATGGTCCCAATCATTAAACCATGGCTAGCCTCAAGAGTTAATACGACGCCTAACCTGGTCAAGACAACACGGATTAATGATGGCAAGTAATAACCTGTTACCACGACCAAGTGACTCAAACAAGTGCTGCCTATTTTTAGTTTGTCATTATTTGAGGACAATTTCACAAAAACTAAGATATATAAGTATGACAGGCAAATCAAAAAGAAAGTGAAAAACAAAACAAAAAAGAACATGATGGAAACCATATTGAAATAGTAAGTGAGGTCAACACAAGTAGTTCGTATTATGGCAGCATAATCACAGTAAGTGTACTGCAGCTTTAAGGAGCAGTGAGGGAGAGGAAGCAAGGATGCAAGCAATACAGCCACAAAACCACAAGCAACAATCCACAGAATATATATAAGGACAAAAGTACGCACATTTGTTATATAACTGTGGTACTGCAAGGGATAGCTAATAGCAATCAATCGATCAAATGCCATAGCCGATAAAGCAAACATCTCCATCGCCCCTCCCAAGTGTATAGCAAACATTTGAACTAAGCAAGGCACATACGAAATAGTATTAACCCCAGCGATTAAAACCCCAATCATTGTTGGACTGCTACTGGAGGTGTACAGTATATCAACAACAGCAAGGTTGCAAATCTGAAGATACATTGGTTTGTGTAATCTCTTGTCAACAACAATGAAGAGGATGTTTAATATATTGGCTACAATGGCTAGAACATAGGTAATCAAAATAACGACACCAACCAACATAGGTCTGTTGGTTGATTCAAAACCACCAATAATGAATTCTGTTACTTTGATTGAAGCATTCTGTAAAGGCATATTCAACTAAATATCAAGATAAAATAATACAAAAAAGAAGTTGAGGAAAATACATTGTAAATTATAACCAACTATAACCAGTTGTTGTCTGATTTCTCTGACATCAATCAAACAGCTTTCACTATAGCCAACAATGGAGTTTACCAGACAGGCTTTATAGCTCACGGGAACAGAGACTTTTAATTGGACAGACCCATTGTCCAATCACATTGGACATTGTCTCTAGCTAATTTGAGCTTGTATGCGGTATCTTAAACCATTTAGCAAAATTCTGCACAGAAATCCAATTTTTGCTGCAGGTCAGTTATTAAGAGACTTATGTAAAAACTGCATTTTTACGTACTGGAAAGTGCTTAGAAACCCGCTCATTGTAAATATACCATGGAAAGTCATACATCCTCTGAATGACCTAGGTGTCTAGTGTTATGGAAAGTTTCTATGTAAATCGGGAGAAGAATTTGTAGTTCAATCAATTGAAATAAACAGAGTCTTGATGAGAATCAAAGTTGTCTTGTCGTTTATTTGCTTACCAGCGGAAGATTGTACAACAGAGCACGTATCACAGCAGTCTGTTGAAAAAGCCTGCAGCGCTTCCACTGGCTGCACAGTGTGTTTAAAAACACACATACGTCAATACCCACGTATGCACTTACTTCTGTTATGACCTGATTTACAAAATGAGAACCATTGTCACTTGATATCTTAGTTGGAATACCCCATCGGGGAATGATTTCAGCAATCAGAGCTTTTGCTACTGTTGCAGCTGTTTGCTTGCTGGATGGAAAAACTTCAACCCACTTAGACCACATGTCTACCATCACGAGACAGTGTTTCTTACCCTCAGATGGAGATAATTCGACAAAATCCATCATAACGTGTTGGTGGTGGGTGTGCAGCTTGTCTGGTCTGCCTGTGTTGTGAGTTGCACAAGTTACACAGGATTGACAACATTTTTGTGCATATGCTGTGAACCCCTTTGTAAACCAAGTCTCACTAAGTGCACTTAACATTCCCCCTTTTGACACATGGTCTAAACCATGTGTTAATTTGGCATAGTGAGAAAAGAAATGTTTAGGCAAACAAGGTTTTGCTGTCAGGTCCAGACCACAGGCCGTCAGTGAACTTGCAGCCAGCTGAGGCCCAAAGGCGCCTCTCATCCGGTGTGGAGAGTGACTGCATGGCTGAAAGAGAAGAGGGGACTGTAACAAATGAGTGGGTTTTGTCAGCAGCAGAAATGTAAAGAGGAATCTGTGCAGCAGCTTTTGCAGCAGCATCTGCACGAGCATTTCCTTTTGAAACGTCATCAGTGTTAGATGTGTGTGCAGCACATTTACATACTGCAATCTCAGTTGGTAGCAAAATAGATTCCAACAGTTCTGCAATGAGTGTGTGATGTAGAACTGGTTTGCCATCTGATTTCAGAAAGTGTCTGTGTTTCCACAGAGCACCAAAGTCATGAACTACACCAAATGCATAGCGAGAGTCAGTGTGAATGGTGACTGTTTTACCCTTAGCGAGTTTACATGCTACAGTGAGTGCGATGAGCTCAGCTGCCTGGGCTGAGAGGTGACATGGAAGAGGACCAGAACAGAGCACAGCTGAGTCAGAAACGACTGCAAAACCAACAAGATAAGTACCAGTCTGTGGATCGCGAGAGGCAGATCCGTCAACATACATTACCAGGTCACAGTTGGTCAGAGGAGTGTCCAGTAGGTCAGGTCAAGGAGTGCACTGAGCTTGAAGCTCAGCCAAACAGTTATGCTCCTCACCATCACCAGGAATAGGAAGTAATGATGCTGGGTTAAGATGAGTACAGCGTTTAACAGTTACGTTTGACATGTCCAAGAGACACGTGTGATAACGCAAATATCGCGCTGCAGAAAGATGTGATGACTTCTGTTCGAGAAGGATCAAAGACACAGAATGAGGGACTAAAAGGGTCAACGGTGCATAACCCACAATATCACAAGAGGCGGCTAGTGCTTTTTCAGCCGCGGCCACTGCACAGAGACACTGTGGCAGGCCTGCAGCGACAGGATCGAGTTTTGCGGAGAAATATGCTACCGGACGCAATTTGTCACCATGAGATTGTAATAACACAGATGCCATACAACCTGAGCGTTCATCGACTGTTTGAGTGGACAGTTTGTGTGGGTCTCGTAACCCCAGTGTAGGCGGTGTTTGTACCGCGCATTTCATTTTCATGAAGGCCTGAGAGGCTGGTTCTGTCCAAATGATTTTGTCATGCGCAGTTAGGTTTTTGCCATGAATTAACTCAGACAGAGGTTTCTCCATTTGAGAGTAATTAGGATTGAACGAACGACAATACGAACACATCCCTAAGAAAGACATCATTTGTTTCTTAGTTGTTGGTTTTGGAAGCGTCACTATTGATGCAATGCGCAAAAAACGTATCTGAATTCACACTTCAATTCACACTTATATTAAAAGTGGTCTTATTTACAAGTGGTCTTATTACAGACTTATAAACGTGGTCAAGATATCTGGATTATGATCTTTAAATGTTTTGTATTTAAAGTTCAACCGTTATGTCTTCCACAGAAACACTTCAATTATGGAGTATAATGACACAAAATTATTAACCAAGTAAGATCTTTAGTAATAATGTGACACACAATATAATCACAAACAAATAAACAAACTTTGTTTCCCGTCTCTGTTTGTTCTACAATATTACGTGAATTTGTATCTAATTCGGTAAGACTTTCGTCGTCCTGTATAAAATTAATGATTGGAATTTCAACTTCTTACCCGATATGAAGAAATTATTTCTTTGTATGGATTGTTGTGAACTCAATCAGTTCCCCTTTGGCCGCCGGTCCCCTCTCTCTTTGTCTGACGAGGTATGGGGCAGAATCGCTTTTTGGTGGATCCTGAAGTGGCCACTTCCCGGACGTCGTTCGAAGTGCCGACGGAGCTTCAAACGATCCCACTTCTGACACCAAGTTGTTATGGAAAGTTTCTATGTAAATCGGGACAAGAATTTGTAGTTCAATCAATTGAAATAAACAGAGTCTTGATGAGAATCAAAGTTGTCTTGTCGTTTATTTGCTTGCAAGCGGAAGATTGTACAACAGAGCACGTATCACAGCAGTCTGTTGAAAAAGCCTGCAACGAAACACAATATTCAATATCCTTTATACAGTTATTATCTCTTTAAGGGAGTCACACCCCCTAGGGCTTATCTCATTGTATTCTGCTGAGTTCCCTCAGCTTCGGTACACAAGGTAACAAAAAATATCACAAGCATAGGATGTTATTCCCAGATAGTTGTTTCTGCTACTTTTTCAGTAGCCTTTTCCTTTAGCTGATACGTAAGTTTCGGGTTCAGAGCAAGGACACACAGTTATTTATGCATATTTTTACCATTACACTAGTTTGTGGTTGTGAAGTTTCATGAGGCTGTGATTATCCTAGAGGTCACAATAGGTCATATTATACAGTGACATAAAGTCTCACTATGTGAAATGGCTAGTATGGGGACTAACATACTCACACATGCATACAATTAGGATCATTGAACCCAAAAGAGTCTTTCCAGTCACACCCAATTTATGCAATTCCGAGACTGTTTCGGGATCCACATATGCAGAAATATTGCCCCAAACTGCATCGGTATAGAATAAAGTGACCATGGCTGTAAAGTGTAGTAGACTTGTAGGTACCTAGAGAACCCATTTTCATTCAAGTATCTTGAGTTAAGGGTCCCTATTGAAAATGGCCATGCCAGTCTTGTTGCAATTCTTTGTGTACTGAGGGTTTGAAGCCATCTTTGTTAATTGCAACCGGTAAGCGGAAGAGACCATGTTTGGAATGTGTAGGAGTGAAGTTGGGACGCCATATAAATAAATCACAAGGTAGGCCGCCCTAAAGAATACCCTGCTTTATGGTCTATTTTACTCTAAATGAGACCATAATTTACAAAAGGATATCATGATTTATTGAAGAAGACTTGAAACTAGCTATTAAGTGTAAATACTAACATACTAATGATGGAGAAAGATGTAAACACTACTGCCCCATGTAGTTTCATTTCTTCAAAACTAATATCTTGTAAACCTCTACCCTTACAAATCTCATGTCATGGAGGCAGAGTGATGTGTTTGTTTTGGGATCATCATGACACTCAGAAGCAACAACACAAATGAGTTCCAGGAGGAAGCTAATTAGTGTCTCGTGTGTGTAATTTAAGCGTGCATGTGTGAGTGTAGGCCTCTCTGCGTAGTGAGTGTCTTTATACCTTAGTGAATTCTCCTCTCAAAACAGTCTTATGCAATGTTGTTTTCATCAGAATATTCCAAACACTTTCACATACATCTTCTGTTGAACTACATTTTTGCAATAGTCAAGGCACAATCGAAAAATCATCTCCATCACAGCTAGCAGTTCTAAATCATAGAAGTTAGAATTTACAAAAGAGCAAAGAGAACCAATACTTTATATCAATAAGTTTATACTTTTAATTAACAAAACCTCATATTTTAAGGGCGTTAACCAGCAAATCTTTGACAATTTAAATTGATAAATGACTGGTGTCATTGACTAATTACAGGCCAAAATCCATCCACTCTTTTCAAAGAAAGAATGTTGGTGAAAAAAGGCGGCCTTGATCGCATCTAAAATAATTTTTGTGCTTTTGCTGCCATCTCTAGAGATACTTGTTGAATACAGGTTTTGCCATTTATGAAGATGAAGCTTCTGTACTACTAACAACACTAATCATGCTGCTGCTGCTCTTTTTAGTGATGAAGTGAAGACCACCTAAACCGAGAGCAAATCATGGCCAAGACCAGTGTTTAGGGACCGTTTTGTTTAGGGGTGCAACGGATCACAAAACTCACGGTTCAGTTCGGATCACGGTTTTTGAGTCACGGTTCGAATCAGCAAAGAAAAGGGGAGGAGACAAATATAACTTTGCTTTCCATTTATTAATTAAAGAAGACTTTGGGCTATAGTCTGACATAAAAACTAAAATATTTCAAACATTATTAAACGATTCAAATTGATTACTCTTTTCTCAACTTGCCCTTTTAGAACACTGTTCAAGACTTCTATTGCCAATAGCTAACAATTTACTTCTATTTGTATATTCAATTACATTCTCTGCAATAAATTCACTTCTGTCTGTTTAACAGCAACATGTTGAGGGAAGAAGAGATGTCATCATCTGCTGCTTGATGGAGTTCCTTGGAGAGTCTGGAGAGGAACTCATCAAAGACTACCAGGTAAATTCTGAAAAGTTAGGGTTTTCTGATGACTTTTCTGACCACAATAAACTTGTCTGTTCTCCAACCTAATAATCTAACTCTAATCTTGGTATATTGATATTTTATAGATAAGTCATTAACGCCACTATGTGTGGTGAAAAAGGTTTAACAAATAATTAGAACTTGGAAGAGTTTTCAACTTTAAACTGGTACTGTATCTGTTTGAAAACAATACATTTGACCTGATAATGCCAGTTTATCTTTTATCTAAAAAACAGTTACCTCAGTGACCTGAATATACACTAATATGAAAGACATTCATTTCTTTTCTAATCTATTTCTCGGTCCAACCTACCAAGAAATAGATTAGAAAAGAAATTCACTACATAATAACATACTTACCTTAAGTCTTTATCTATGTAAAAGTAAATTTATCAATTGTTACCTAAACACTTACCTAGCATTTATCCAATGTCTTTCTATGAGCATCTTAATTCTTTTGTATTATTGTATCTGTAGTCTTCTAATTGGCAACTTCAACCTAGTGAATTACTCTTACATAATCGGAACTTTATAGAAAATATGTGTAATCTGTTGACCTCTGATTCACATTTCTTTGACAGGATATCACCAAAGATGTCATTGAAGAGGACTATGCTCAAGATGTCATGAAGATCCTCCTCATCCATGGAAATGCAACACATGAAGTCTTCACCCCTGACAATGTGTTGATCGTCATCGAGGAAAACGTTTTGCTTGACATCTGCTCATGGGCTTTATCTATGCGTATCTAAGGGTTTTCAAGCAGTACCTGTCTTAAAAGTGTTTGTTAAATGACTAAGCATTTGTGTTCTTAAAATTCTTATTGGCAGCACTGATTTAGAAATGTTCTGTCTGGCAATGCCAACCAGATTATATATGTTGGTATTGGTGTATGTCTGTCAGCAGTTACCTCTTTCACCGGTTGACAAGTAAAGGTGCTGTAGTTTAAAAGAAGCTGTTGTTTCATGATTTGTAGAAGCCTTAGGTTAAGACAATTTTATTAAATAAAAGTACCCCAGGTTAAAAAATGCAACAAATTCATATTTGAATAGTTGTGTAGAGTAGGTGTAGATAAAAGATGTATTGTGTAAATATTACTTAATATTTCTCAAAAGTAAAAGTTAAGAAAATCTAGTTAATTAAACATGAAACACCTAATTGATTTTTACAGGGGTTTGTAATTAGATGCAAAGGTAGCCTGAGTAAAGATTACTATCAAATGCAAATGCAGTACATCTAAGGAAGAAATTTGCAAGTAAAATTTACTTGATTATAAAAAACAATTCTTAAAAGTTAGTAAACTTAACTTGAGATTTCCTGAGTAAAAATGAAAAAGAATTTCTGTGAGGATATTGATACCTAGTTTTTCTTTTGAAAAGTAAATGTCATAGATTTTTTTTCAGTGTATGTGACTGGTTCTTGTGAGTTTGTTCTTGTCATTGTGTTAATTGCATTGATTTTGACTGCATTGCCTGTTAATGACGAAGTATCCCGTCATGCTGGCGTCATGAGGTTATTAGGAGGTGGTTCAACTGTAGTAGGACAGCACTGAAGGCCCAGGTATAAAATACATGACCTGCCACTGCTGAAACTACAACTACCAGAAAATAACTGTAATAATAACAACCACATGTAGACCTTGTCCAACAATTTAAGACTTAAAACTTAATAGCCAACAAGCTTCAGATGTCATGCTTATCCTGTTTGTAACGCTATGCTGTAAAGCAATACACTCAAAACAAACACGTTCTTTGTGCTGAGAGAGCACCATTAAACACTGGGGATATTAACACTCCCTCCTCAGTATTAATTTAGGTAAACACTGGGGGTTTGTTCAAGTGCAATTGTTTACTCCTGTGGGACTTATACTGCTTTAGCATTATTAAATAAATGTTTCTTTCAAATAACCATCATGAGATGAGTGTTGCTTGCTATGCATAGCACAGGGGTCACTAATAGGCGGACCGCGGTCCGGATTCGGACCCAGACGCCATTGTATCCGGACCCTGGACCTAAAACCGATAGATAATTGAGAATTATTACATTTTGACGGAGCGCCTATATTTTAACCGGCGCAGCTTTTCTAGCCTTTACGGCACTCGGTCAGTGGTCCAGGAAACAAACCGACCAATTATATGCGTTGTAAATCACATCACGTGATGCAGCTCAGTCAATCAAATATGGGTATTCTGACACGTTTCCTGACTCGAGTGAGATGTACACACACGGGGCTGAGAGAGGAAAGGTAACGAAGGGCAAGTGAATAATTACGTGAGTCAGAGAAGTTGTTTCACATGACTTTCTCCAAAAAGAGGAAAGTGGTCAGAGAGACCAGAGAGACCAGAGTCTTTAACCAAGAATGAACAGACTCTTATAGGTTAATTCTTCCCACGGAGAGTTTAAAACCAGTGTGTCTCATATGTTCAGAGACCGTGACGATTATTAAGAGGAAATGGTGCATAGTTACGAAATCATTTCCCCTCAGGTTAATAGCAGACCACCTCAAGGTGTCACTTAGAGAGACCCAGGACATTCTGATGTAGCATTTCAAAATTAAAGCCCTTCAAAATCGCAGTGACACCTTGAGGTGGCCTGCTATTAACCTGAGGTGAAATGATTTTGTAACTATGCACCATCTCCTCTAAAATCCCATCTGAAATTAAACAAATTGTCTCATGAATTTTGATTTGAAGTCAGCTCATGAATGAGATTTTGAAGGGCTTTAATTTTGAAATGCTAGATCAGAATGTCCTGGTTCTCTCTGAGAGAAACCTTGAGGTGGTCTGCTATCAACCTCAGGTGAAATGATTTTGTAACTATGCACCATCTCCTCTAAAATCCCATCTGAAATTAGACAAATTGTCTCATGAATGTGATTTGAAGTTAGCTCATGAATGAGATTTTAAAGGGTTTAATTTTGAAATGCTACATCAGAATGTCCTGGTGATATATATATATATATATATATATATGACACTAAATAGCGCAAGTTAGATAAATGTTCTGGATCTTTGCCCGAGGAGATTTTCTCAATTTGGACCTTTTAGAATGTTAATTGAATACCCCTGATGTACAGTATTTCCCCACTGAACAATATCATGTTCATTAGTAGTGACAATATTAACACCTATTGAGAAAAAACAATCTTATGAAACAAAGTAACTATTACCAATAATGTTAATCTTCTAACTGATGGACGTCTATCTGCTTGATGAAGTTATCTCATGACACTTTTTATATTGAGCAGCTGTAGACTGTACTCATCAATGTACAAACCCAACAGTTCCCACAATGAGCGACCTTTCCTTTAACAGGAAGAAACCTTGAGTAGAACAAGAGAGAGAGAGAGAGAGAGATAGAGAGAGAGGGAGAAGAGAGAAAGAGAGTTAGTGATATGGACCTTCATCACAAGACATGCTTCCCAAAGTCTTTTTAAGAGCTGAATTAGCCGGCGAATCGGCAGAATATGCTGCCAAACTGTTTGAGAAAGGTAAGTGTAAAAGGTTGAGTCTGAGAATTTGAAGTAGTTGGCTGAAGTCAACCAGTTTATAGTAATAAATTAAAATCATTAAAATAAAATTAAAAAAAGACAATTAATTATACCTCAGATAAATAATCACTATTGCTGCAATGGTATTATTAAAATGTTTGAGATGATGTTTAACGTGTTTCATCTAAAGTGTTGACTCCATGCCCCCATATTTCCTTTTCAGTGTATTGAGGACATTTCTGCTCCATAATGCCAGAGGGAAATCAGAGCACCGTGACTGAATTTATCCTTACTGGATTCCCTGGACTTTATCCAGAATACCAAGGCCTTGTCTCAGCAATATTGTTTTTAGTTTATGTCTTAACTTTGACAGGCAATGTTACAATTCTTTTTTTATTTGCAACCAACCAAAGTCTCCATAAGCCAATGTATTATATAATTCTAAATCTGAGTACATGTGACATCCTTTTTAGCACAACCACTTTACCTAAGATTATCAGTAAGTATTGGTTTCAATCAGGGACCATTTCATTCACTGCTTGCTTTGTCCAAATGTACTTTGTTCACTATCTTGGCACAGTGAATTCCTTTATTCTCTTCCTGATGGCTTTAGATAGGTATTTGGCGATCTGCCATCCTCTCAAATATCCCATTGTTTTTAAAAACTCCACTATCAAAATTCTCAGTATTACAGCATGGGTTATGTCCCAGCCAAGCAATTTAGTACTAATTATTAGGGCATACCCTCTCCCGTACTGTGCCTCAAACATAATCAACCACTGCTTCTGTGATCACATTGGTATAACAACCCTGGCATGCACTGACAGAGCCCCTTATGGTTTTCCTGCTTTTGTGATTGCAATGATTGTCTTACTGGGACCTCTGGCATTTATACTGTTCTCATATTGCTCTATAATTATAGCAGTACTTAAGATTGCAAATATACAAGGTCGCAGAAAAACTCTGTCCACTTGCAGTACTCAGCTGATTATAATCTCCCTCTATTATTTACCCAGATGTTTTGTGTATTTAGCCAGCAATGTTGGCATTACATTTAGTGCTGATATGCGAATAGTAATAATCATGTTGTATAGCCTTTTCCCCCCTATGATTAATCCACTTATATATTGCTTAAGAGCTAAAGATATGAGAGAAAGCTTGTGGAAGCAATTCAACAGACGCATCATTCCTCAAAAAACACAAGTTTCATCTATTAACAACTGATAAAAAAAGATGCATTTATCAATGTTTTTCCATTCTGCAGATTTAGCCTTCTCTATTTGAGTGGACTGAAAAGTTTCATAAAAACACTGATTGGGGAAAAACTGAAATCCAAAGCTATCACAATGTTAACCATGTCATTTTGAAAAAAAACCCATCTTAAAATGGATTTGCTAAATGTATGACATAATATTTCAAATAAGGGGTATATTTTCAAGCAGCCCCTCTGACCTACACTGTATTTTTGATCTGGCAAATGTCTCACATATTTCCTGTTCATGCAGTTGTTGCCAGGCCAAAAACCGCTGCCTGGAAGTGGGAGTGTAGTAGTTATACTACCAATACTTACTCCCTCTTAACAGAAACATTTACATCGTCTTTTGACCTCCAGCACAGAAATGTAGTTTTTTTTTGTAATATACACTATACCACCGGTCAAATAAATACTGCTTATCAAGTGTCTGTTCCACTATTCTATGGTGGCCATTGTCTTTTTTATATTCAGTTTAGATTTTAGAGAAGTTTTAGATGTGCTAAAGTAAATTTTCAGAGCAAGCACTTTGACTGCAGATGTTTGAACAATATATTATCACAATATTAACATTATATTACTGTTACATCGGAAGCAACAACAATCCTCTGTAATGTGTGTGTTTAAACAACTTGTTGTATTTAGCTAATGTAATGTTTTTTGCCAAAGCACCCATTACTTTTCATTTATCATTATCGACTAAAGTATTTATTCAGTATTTCAAAATGAAAAAAATATCTTGCAATATATTGCTAACATGAAAATACCATGATAAATATTTGATCAGCATCGTCCACCTTCAGGGTCAGACTGGGATAATAATTCAGACTGTGAATCTAACATCAGCACATTCACAAGACCCACGAACACTTTAACCTAGAGGTCTTCAACAGGGGGTCCACGACCTCTAGGGGGTCCGCGGAGGTACTGCAGGGGGTTCGCGAAATTTTTGGTTGATTTGACAATTTTTCATATTTTATTTTTATTTTTTTTCACAAATTGAATTGTCTTTAAATACACATAAACATGAATCCAACAAATGGATAAATGGTGGCAGAAGATGTTATCTTTCAGTCAGAAATGCACACATTCAGCGACACACAGGAGCTCTCTCAAGCTGGGCACTGGTTCACCCACAGCTCGAGACTAGCCTGGACCTGTCCCTCCAAGCCTCCAGCACACAAAGAGGAGGACCCGCCTTTATCACTGCTGTGCCAATCACAAAGCCACTTGTTACATGCTGGCTCTGTCAGGTTCTCCGTGATTGACCGAGAGCCTATTCAGTCCCCAACTGACTAAGATCCCAGACACAAGGACGCACACTGCAATATTATTTGAAAAGAAGATACCTTTGTAAAAAAAAAAAAAAATGTTTAATTAAAAAATTTACTTCACCCTCGAATCCATGTGAAATAATGTTTGCAAGATATTCCTGGCTAAAACACTGCAGCTTCTATCCAAGTGTATGGACATTGTTATGAGCAAAAATAGATCGTTTTGTAACTCGACCAAAAAACATGAAGCTGTCCATTATTTTAATAGTTCAGTATTGTATGCAAGATAACAGGTATGTTTATGCATGGCAGTGGCACTAATAGACCCTCACTCATTTTTTGTTTCCACATTTATGTTTAAAATAAAAACGTCCATTTGAATAGCTTGTATAAATGATTATCATGCAATCGACAGACAATATTGATATGGGCATTGGTATCAATTGACGAGGTATGTTTACAAATAACAGTGGCACGGCCACCCTACTCACTATACCTTGCACATGTTTAAATTTAAAACATGAATATATGAACCTGTGTATTATTTGAATAGCTTAGTATTGAATGCACAATAACAAGGTATGTTTATACATGGCACTACGGGTTAAGGGGGGGAAAACTCTGACTGTTGTCTGTGCATATGCACCGAACAACAGTTCAGAGTATTCGGCCTTCTTAGAGACCCTGACTGGAGTCCTGTATGGGGCTCCAGTGGGGGACTCCATAGTTCTGCTGGGGGATTTCACCGCGCACGTGGGCAACGATGGGGATACCTGGAGAGGCGTGATTGGGAGGAACGGCCTCCCTGATCTAAATCTGAGCGGTCGTTTGTTGTTGGACTTCTGTGCTAGTCATGGATTGTCCATAACGAACACCATGTTCGAGCATAAGGATGTTCATAAGTGTACGTGGTACCAGAGCACCCTAGGCCGAAGGTCGTGATCGATTTTGTTATTGTATCATCGGATCTGAGGCCGTATGTTTTGAACACTCGGGTGAAGAGAGGGGCGGAGCTGTCAACTGAACACCATCTGGTTGTGAGTTGGGTCAGAGGGTGGGGGAAAACTCTGGACAGACCTGGTAAGCCCAAACGGGTAGTGCGGGCAAACTGGGAACATCTGGAGGAGGCCCCTGTCCGGGAGATCTTCAACTCACACCTCCGGCGGAGCTTTTCTAGCATCCCTGTGGAGGTTGGGGGCATCGAACAGGAATGGACGATGTTCAAAGCTTCTATTGCCAAAGCTACGGCGGTGAGCTGTGGTCTCAAGGTCTTAGGTGCCTCAAGGGGCGGTAACCCTCGAACACCGTGGTGGACACCGGTGGTCAGGAAACCCGTCCGACTGAAGAAAGAGGCCTTCCGGGTTAGGGTTACTAGGTCTACAGCCGCTGCCGTGAAGGAGGCAAAGCAGCGGGTGTGGGAGGAGTTCGGAGTGGCCATGGAGAAAGACTTTTGGTCGGCACCAAGGTGTTTCTGGAAAACCATCCGGAACCTCAGGAGGGGAAAACGGGGAAACATCCAAGCTGTATACAGTAAGGATGGGACTCTGTTGACTTCAACTGAGGGGGTAATTGGGCAGTGGAAGGAGCACTTTGAGGAACTCCTGAATCTGACTAATACGCCCTCTATTGTAGAGGCAGAGCTGGAGGCTGATGGGGGAGCATCATCAATTTCCCTGGTGAAGTCACTGAGGTAGTCAAACAACTCCACAGTGGCAAAGCCCCAGGGATTGATGAGATCTGTCCAGAAATGCTGAAGGCACTGGGTGTGGAGGGGCTGTCTTGGATGACAAGTCTCTTCAACATTGTGTGGAGGTCTGGGACGGTGCCTAGGGAGTGGCAGACCGGGGTGGTGGTTCCCCTGTTCAAAAAGGGGGACCAGAGGGTGTGTGCCAATTACCGAGGTATCACACTACTCAGCCTCCCTGGTAAAGTCTACTCCAAGGTGCTGGAAAGGAGGATTCGGCCGATAGTCGAACCTCGGATTGAAGAGGAACAATGCGGATTCCGTCCTGGCCGTGGAACAACAGACCAGCTCTTCACTCTCGCAAGGATCCTGGAGGGGGCTTGGGAATACGCCCATCTGGTCTACATGTGTTTTGTGGACCTGGAGAAGGCGTATGACCAGGTCCCCCGGGAGATACTGTGGGAGGTGCTGCGGGAGTATGGGGTGAGGGGGCCACTTCTAGGGGCCATCCAATCCCTGTACGCCCAAAGTGAGAGCTGTGTCCGGGTTCTCGGCAGTAAGTCGGACTCATTTCCGGTGAGGGTTGGCCTCCGCCAGGGCTGTGCTTTGTCACCAATCCTGTTTGTGGTATTCATGGACAGGATATCGAGGCATAGTCGTGGGGAGGAGTGTTTACAGTTCGGTGGGCTGAGGATTGCATTGCTGCTGTTTGCAGATGATGTGGTCCTGATGTCTTCATCGGGCTGTGACCTCCAGCACTCACTGGATCGGTTCGCAGCCGAGTGTGAAGCGGTTGGGATGAGGATCAGCGCCTCTAAATCTGAGGCCATGGTTCTCAGCAGGAAACCGGTGGATTACCTACTCCGGGTAGGGAATGAGTCCTTACCCCAAGTGAAGGAGTTCAAGTACCTCGGGGTCTTGTTTGCGAGTGAGGGAACAATGGAACGTGAGATTGGCCGGAGAATCGGAGCAGCTGGGGCGGTATTGCAGTCGCGATGTGGCCCGGGAAAGGGAAGTTTGGGGTCCCCTGCTGGAGCTGTTGCCCCCGCGACCCTATCCCGGATAAGCAGTCGAAGATGAGATGAGATGAGAGACGAGACAATTTTATACAATATATATAGTAGGGGGTCCCTGCTCCATCTCTCTATCAGTTTGGGGGTCCTTGGCCTGAAAAACGTTCTCTGTCTCTATCTCTCTCTCTCTGTGTGTGTTTCTCTCTCTCGTTCCGTCAGCTTTCTTGACATGACCATAACAAAATACAGTATAGCCAATGCACTATATGAATATTGATAGTTGTCATATACAGACATCTATCATTATACATTTATGCATGTATACATTTTGAACAGTTTACAAAACTCCAACATCAGAATTAACTTTTTTTTTCTTTACAAGGAAACCAGGGTACTTTTATACAATAAAAAGTAAATCACTGATATAGTATGTTGCTTATATTAATGCACAGAAATATAAAGATCATATGAAACTCATCAATACTAGCATATCAGCTCTGCTTCAAACAAATGGACACCCTCAACCAAGACCGTTTAGTTCAACATGTCTCAAAGCAACGTATGGAGAGCAATTCAACCCATGTAAATGTACATATTCAAGACCTGCCCCTACCGAGTCTTCAAAGCCTACTGACTAAACACTGACGTTAGCCTAGCTATGATATTAACCGGAGCTTCAAACTCGACAGGCTCAGTAGGAGCAACTTCACGTTTTGATTCCCGTAGACCGAAGGTAGGATAACCTGTAAAGGGCGGATTGTGTTTACCCACAAAACCCATTTTTATTCACATATCTTGAGGTGAGAGGTTAAGGGACCCCTTTCAAAATGGCCATGCCAGTTTTTCCCTTGGCAAAATGTAGCCTTACTTTGAATGCTACCATTGGATTCCATATGCCTGATTCAGATTTCTGACCCTATGCATTCTGTGCGGGAACCTCTTGCACACCCCAGGCATATATAGTACTGCAGCAGATTGCACTAAGTATGTAATTTCTTGTTAATTTGGACCTGCATTTTACAAATCCTTTGCCAGGTGGTCTTTAAATTTATTTGATGGGCATGATTCAACAGTTCCATATTGGGTAAATCCCATTACCCGGCCCCATTATCTGCTCGTTTGGTTGGCATTTGTTTTTTATCCCCCTTTGGATAGAGGCTAGCTGCTTGTCCTGTCCCATCTTTATGTTAAGCTATGTCATGACTCCAGCTCTGTACATATTGATAGTCTCAAAAGCCAAGTGTAGTGTAGCTCAGAAAATGTAGAACTTTTCCTTTAAACATTGAGGTGTGGTCAGAACTATTCTAAATAGCATATGCTACATTGCACACTAAGTATATGTACAGTAAGCATAGAGTAAGCATGAATGAAATGTGACATTTGTAGCTTTAAGTGACCGGTCTCAACAACTAGTTTGAATTGTGATACCTTAAGTGATCCCCTGACTTTTTCTCTTGCACTATCACCATGTTAAGAAGTGATTTCTTTCAGGAAAACTAATTGTATTCAGATATCCTCACCTGTGCTTTGTGTTAAGTACTAATTAGTAAATACTAACATACTAAAGATGGAGAAAATTGTTAAAACTACTGCTCCATGTAGTTTAATTGCTTCAAAACTAATATCTTGTAAACCTCTACCCTTACAAATCTCATGTCATGGAGGCAGAGTGATGTGTTTGTTTTGGGATCATCATGACACTCAGAAGCAACAACACAAATGAGTTCCAGGAGGAAGCTTAATTAGTGTCTTGTGTGTGTAATTTAAGCGTGCATGTGTGAGTGTAGGCCTCTCTGCATGGTGAGTGTCTTTGTACCTTAGTGAATTGTCATCTCAAAACAGTCTTATGCAATGTTGTTTTCCCCAGAATATTCCAAACACTGTTTCACACACATCTTCTATTGAACTACTTCTTTCCTCTTACTATCTTGGCAACTATTTAATATGGTATTAACACGTGAACTGAGTTAAGTTCCATAGATTTGGGAGAGGCAAAATATGAATGCTGAGAAATGTCAGTAAAAAGTGTACTGTAACCTCAGGTTCCTGTAGGGCTGCAGTAGCTCTTTAGTGTGACCACGTATGGGTCTCAACAGGTTTATGGTGTTGCATAAAACTTTTAATAGGATTTGGCAGCAACATTTTGGACCACATGTAAGGAAAGTCCTGCTAAAGTAGGTGGAAGATAATTGCAATAGTCAAGACAGAATCGAAGAATCATCTCCATCACAGCAAGGAGTTTTGGTGGCCTTGATCGCATCTAAAATTAGTTTTGTGCTTTTGTCGCCATCTTTAGAGATACTTGTTTGAAAACTGAATACAGGTTTTACCATTTATGAAGATGAAGCTTCTGTACTACTAACAACACTAATCACGCTGCTGCTGCTGCTTTTTAGTGTTGAAGTGAAGACCACCTAAACCACATGTGTCAAACTCAAGGCCCGCGGGCCTCATCCGGCCCGTGAATGAATTATCTTTGGCCCGCATGATAAAATCTATTTACTATTAGAGCTGGTCCGCCGGTATATCGCACGCATCACCATAATACTACAAATCCCACAATGCACTGTCCGTGTGTCGTCGCGCATTCGCGGGCCCGCGAAAGTGCGCCTCACAGTCTGTATTACATACCACTTGTGTCAACTTTCAACTATCCCTCTCCCCAAAAAATGGCTAAACGAAAGGTGGAATTTGAAAACAGGAGTTTTCAAGACAGGTGGGAGGCACAGTATATGTTCGCGGATGTAAAAAGCAAAGCTGTGTGTCTTCTGTGCGGAGACAGTGTGGCTGTAATGAAAGAATACAACATAAGAAGACACTATGAAACGAAGCACCAAGACAGATACAAGCATCTGGACATGACACAAAGGCTACAGAAGGTAGAGGAGTTAAAAAGAAGTCTGGTGTCACAGCAGGCTATGTTCACTTAAGCCAAATCACAAAGCGAGGCTGCTGTTAAGGCCAGTTTTATTGTGGCAGCAGAGGTTGCGAAATCAGCCCGGCCCTTTACCGAGGGGGAATTTGTCAAAAACTGCATGATTAAAGTTTGCGACGCCGTGTGCCCAGAAAAAAGGCAAGCATTTTTAAATGTGAGCCTAAGCCGAAACACCGTTGCTGACCGTGTGTGTCACCTTGCTGCCAATCTCCAACAACAGCTTGTGGGAAAGGGAAAAGATTTCATCGCATACTCCCTTGCTGCGGATGAGAGCACCGACACTTCTGATACTGCCCAACTGTCAATTTTCATCCGTGGAGTGGACTCAAGCCTGTGCGTAACAGAAGAGTTTTTGGGATTACACCCAATGCATGGCAGAACTACGGGGAAGATGTGTAGATAAAATAGGGCTGCTGTGGGATAAACTTGTGGGACTGACAACAGATGGAGCGCCTGCGATGTGCGGTCAAAAGAGTGGATTGGTGGGGAGGATCCGAGAAAAGATGAAGGAGGAAAACGTTACAAGTGAGTTGACAGCTTATCACTGCATCATACACCAGGAGTCGTTGTGTGGCAAAGCCTTGAAAATGGAACATGTGATGAGCATCATAACATTAGCGGTTAACTTTATCAGAGCCAAAGGTTTAAATCACCGCCAGTTCAAGTCTTTTCTGGAGGAGATAGGTACAGAACATGGTGACTTGCCCTATCACACAGAGGTGCGATGGCTAAGCCAGGGAAAGGTGCTGGAAAGATTTTTCCAGTTGCGTGAGGAGATCTGTGAGTTCATGGAAATCAAAGGGAAAGGCACAGCAGAGCTCCGAAATAAAATGTTTCTGTGTGAAGTGGCGTTCCTGTGTGACATCACAAGTCACCTGAATGCGCTCAACCTGCAGCTTCAGGGGCGGGGCCGCGTCATCTTTTAAAACCAAGCTGCGCCTGTGGGAGACGCAGATGCTGCAGGAAAACTTGAGCCATTTCCCGCACTGCCAAACAATGAAAGAGCAGGTCGCTGCCTTCCCAACTACACAGTTTGCTGAAAAACTCGGCACACTTGGTGCTGACTTCACACGCCGATTTGCCGATTTTGAAGCCCAAAAAAGCAGGTTTGAACTGCTCAGTAATCCATTTGCAGCTGACGTGGAAAACGCACCATCAAACCTCCAAATGGAGCTGATTGAGCTCCAATCTAGTGACACACTGAAGGCAAAATATGAGTCTGTGGGCGCTGCAGAGTTTCCACGTTTCATCCCCGACACAATGCCCCAGCTGCGCTCCCAGGCTGCTCAAACGCTCTCTATGTTTGGCAGCACATACTTGTGTGAACAACTGTTTTCTTTGATGAAGATGACCAAAACTTCACACCGGACTCGTCTTACTGATGAGCACCTTCACTCCATCCTGAGGATTTCCTCAGCTCAGAGCCTGACCCCAGACATTGATGAACTTGTATCCAAGATGAGACACCAAGTGTCTGGCTCAGACCAGTGAGCATCACAGAGCAGCAAACGGTGCTTTGACGCATTTTCAGTTTTTAATGTAGTTTCATTTTTGCATTTTTTTTCTCTTGCTACTACAGGACATTTGATTTGTCTTTGAAGTAAATTATTTTTGGCTGTTGTTTGCCTGTAGAAACTGTTTCCACTTGAAATTACTCTGGAAAAACTGCAGATAGAGCCATAAGCAATTAATGAAACTGATTTTATTACTTTTATTTTTATTTATTTATGTATTATTTATAATTTTTATTTCATTTATTTCATAATTAATGTTGTTTTATAGGCAATACTCTATAGGCCTTGTTAGTTCCAGGTTCAATATGTGCACTAAGGTTCTTTCAATAAGTTTTCAATAAACGTTGAACCCATCTGGCCCTTGACTTGTATCAATTTCTTTATTTCGGCCCACTGTGTATTTGAGTTTGACACCCCTGACCTAAACCAAGAGCAAATCATGGCCAAGACCAGTGTTTAGGGACCGTTTTGTTTGATGTTAACAAATGAATTGCACAATACATGGATCATTTTGTGAAATACCTCAATTGTGGTCTTGAAATAACATCCAGAGGCCTCTATGTTTGAAACCGAGACAACACGGAGTAAAAATGCGACTAATTCTGAGACCTTAAAAAGTATTCTTGAGAATAAGACCAATCTTGAGTTCTACAACACTGCTATTTTTATCATTACTGAAACTACAACTACCACAAAATAACTGTTAATAACTGTAATAATAACAACCACATGTAGACCTTGTCCAACAACTTAAGACATAAAACTCAATAGCCAACAAGCTTCAGATGTCATGCTTATCTTTTGCTGGTAACGCTATGCTGTAAAGCAGGGGTCACTAATAGGAAGACCGCGGTCCGGATCCGTATGTACGTAATGTGAAGCGCCACTACGAGACAAAGCACAACTCTTTTGAGCAAACGTACCCACTCACATCTGAAATGAAGACACAGAAAACAAACCAATATGATCAGAATCCTAACACATGAATTCATTGACCAACTATGATGTTAACAGAGATAATAGAGCTGAAACAAGTAGTTTAATAACCACACATAAAGTCCATTCTCACACATTTCTCTTGTTAGAAGATGAGAAAAATATAATATCGTGGCTTTTTTGATTGACATCACTTCACACCTGAATAAACTGAATTTAAAGCTGCAGGGCAATTCAGTGAAATTAATTTTTCTAAAATGAATTACTTTATTTTAACCTGAGGTGAAATGATTTTTTAACGATGCACCATCTCCTCTAAAATCCCATCTGAATTTAGACAAATTGTCTCATGAATGTGATTTGATGTTAGCTCATGCATGCGATTTTGAAGAGCTTTCATTTTGAAATGCTACATCAGAATGTCCTGGTTCTCTCTGAGTGAAACCTTGAGATGGTCTGCTATCAACCTGAGGTGAAAGTATTTTGTAACTCTGCACCAACTCCTCTACAATCCCATCTGAATTTAGACAAATTGTCTCATGAATGCGATTTGAAGTTAGCTCATGCATGCAATTTTGAAGGGCTTCAATTTTGAAATGCTACATCAAAATGTCCTGGTTCTCTCTGAGAGAAACATTGAGGTGGTCTGCTATCAACCTGAGGTGAAATGATTTTGTACCTATGCACCATCTCCTCTAAATTCCCATCTGAAATTAGACAAATTGTCTCATGAATTTTGATTTGAAGTTAGCTCATGAATGAGATTTTGAAGGGCTTTAATTTTGAAATGCTACATCAGAATGTCCTGGTTCTCTCTGAGAGAAACCTTGAGGTGCTCTGCTATTAAGATGCACATTTTTCAAAAGTTTTCAGTTATGTCAGTTATTCTTTAATCCAGCCCTTATTTTACTTGTAATGAGAAGAACATTTATTTATGTATTTCTATGTATTATTTATAATCCATTCACTTAATTTGAAAACTGAGAATAATAATTGTTAAAATATAATTGATGTGTACTTTCTTTTATTTGATTCGACAGTTGTTGCCTACACAGAGACGTTGTTACTACGACTAGGCTTCTTGAATATATATATATATATATATATATATATATATATATATATATATATATATATATATATATATGGCACTAAATAGCGCAATTTAGATAAATGTTCCAGACCTTTGCCCGAGGAGACTTTCTCAATTTGGACCTTATGGAATGTTAATTGAATACCCCTGCTGTAAAGCAATACACTCAGAACAAACACGTGCTGTGTGCTGAGAGAGCGCCATTAAACACTGGGGATATTAACACTCCCTCCTCAGTATTAATTTAGGTAAACACTGGGGGTTTGTTCAAGTGCAATCGTTTACTCCTGTGGGACTTAAACATTTATTTAATAATGCTAAAGCAGTATCTTTCAAGTAACCATCATGAGATGAGTGTTGCTTGCTATGCATAGCATGTACAGTATTTCCCCAATGAACAATATCATGTTCATTATTGGTGAAAATATTAACACCTATTGAGAAAAAACAAAAGTAACTATTACCAATAATGTTAATCTTCTAACTGATGGACGTCTATCTGCTTGATGAAGTTATCTCATGACACTTTTTATATGGAGTAGCTGTAAACTGTACTCATCAATGTACAAACCCAACAGTTCCTACAATGAGCGACCTTTCCTTTAACAGGAAGAAACCTTGAGCAGAACAAGAGAGAGAGAAAGAGAGAGAGATAGAGAGAGAGAGAGAAAGAAAGAGAGAGAGTTAGTGATCCACAGAGAATAAAAGAAGGTATCGACCTTCATCACAAGACATGCTTCCCGAGGTCTTTTTAAGAGCTGAATTAGCCGGCGAATCGGCAAAATATGCTGCCAAACTGTTTGAGAAAGGTAAGTGTAAAAGGAGTCCTACAAATTGATATAGTTGGCTGAAGTCTTATCAGAGTTACACATTCTTTGTCAACCAGTTTATAGTAATAAATTAAAATCATTAAAATCGAATAAATAAATAAAAAAACAAAGACAACTAATTATACCTCAGATAAATAATCGCTATTGCTGCAATGGTATTATTAAAATGTTTGAGATGATGTTTAACGTGTTTCATCTAAAGTGTTGACTCCATGCCCCCATATTTCCTTTTCAGTGTATTGAGGACATTTCTGCTCCATAATGCCAGAGGGAAATCAGAGCACCGTGATTGAATTTATCCTTACTGGATTCCCTGGACTTTATCCAGAATACCAAGGCCTTGTCTCAGCAATATTGTTCTTAGTTTATGTCTTAACTTTGACAGGCAATGTTACAATTCTTTTTTTATTTGCAACCAACCGAAGTCTCCATAAGCCAATGTATTATATAATTCTAAATCTGAGTACATGTGACATCCTTTTTAGCACAACCACTTTACCTAAGATTATCAGTAAGTATTGGTTTCAATCAGGGACCATTTCATTCACTGCTTGCTTTGTCCAAATGTACTTTGTTCACTATCTTGGCACAGTGAATTCCTTTATTCTCTTCCTGATGGCTTTCGATAGGTATTTGGCGATCTGCCATCCTCTCAAATATCCCATTGTTTTTAAAAACTCCACTATCAAAATTCTCAGTATTACAGCATGGGTTATGTCCCAGCCAAGCAATTTAGTAGTAACTATTAGGGCATACCCTCTCCCGTACTGTGCCTCAAACATAATCAACCACTGCTTCTGTGATCACATTGGTATAACAACCCTGGCATGCACTGACAGAGCCCCTTATGGTTTTCCTGCTTTTGTGATTGCAATGATCATCTTACTGGGACCTCTGGCATTTATACTGTTCTCATATTGCTCTATAATTATAGCAGTACTTAAGATTGCAAATATACAAGGTCGCAAAAAAACTCTGTCCACTTGCAGTACTCAGCTGATTATAATCTCCCTCTATTATTTACCCAGATGTTTTGTGTATTTAGCCAGCAATGTTGGCATTACATTTAGTGCTGATATGCGAATAGTAATAATCATGTTGTATAGCCTTTTCCCCCCTATGATTAATCCACTTATATATTGCTTAAGAGCTAAAGATATGAGAGAAAGCTTGTGGAAGCAATTCAACAAATGCATCATTCCTCAAAAAACACAAGTTTCATATATTAACAACTGATAAAAAAGATGCATTTATCAATGTTTTTCCATTCTGCAGATTTAGCCTTCTCTATTTGAGTGGACTGAAAAGTTTCATAAAAACACTGATTGGGGAAAAACTGAAATCCAAAGCTATCACAATGTTAACCATGTCATTTTGAAGAAAAAAACAGCTTAAAATGGATTTGCTAAATGTATGACATAATATTTCAAATAAGGGGTATATTTTCAAGCAGCCCCTCTGACCTAAACTGTATTTTTGATCTGGCAAATGTCTCACATATTTCCTGTTCATGCAGTTGTTGCCAGGCCAAAAACCGCTGCCTGCAAGTGGGAGTGTAGTAGTTATACTACCAATACTTACTCCCTCTTAACAGAAACATTTACATCGTCTTTTGACCTCCAGCACAGAAATGTAGTTTTTTTTTGTAATATACACTATACCACCGGTCAAATAAATACTGCTTATCAAGTGTCTGTTCTACTATTCTATGGTGGCCATTGTCTTTTTTATATTCAGTTTAGATTTTAGAGAAGTTTTAGATGTGCTAAAGTACATTTTCAGAGCAAGCACTTTGACTGCAGATGTTTGAACAATATATTATCACAATATTAACATTATATTACTGTTAAATCGGAAGCAACAACAATCCTCTGTAATGTGTGTGTTTAAACAACTTGTTGTATTTAGCTAATGTAATGTTTTTTGCCAAAGCACCCATTACTTTTCATTTATCATTATCGACTAAAGTATTTATTCAGTATTTCAAAATGAAAAAAATATCTTGCAATATATTGCTAACATGAAAATACCATGATAAATATTTGATCAGCATCGTCCACCTTCAGGGTCAGACTGGGATAATAATTCAGACTGTGAATCTAACATCAGCACATTCACAAGGCCCACGAACACTTTAACCTAGAGGTCTTCAACAGGGGGTCCACGACCTCTAGGGGGTCCGCGGAGGTACTGCAGGGGGACCGCGAAATTTTTGGTTGATTTGACCATTTTTAATATTTTATTTTTATTTTTTTTCACAAATTGAATTGTCTTTAAATACACATAAACATGAATCCAACAAATGGATAAATGGAGGCAGAAGATGTTATCTTTCAGTCAGAAATGCACACATTCAGCGACACACAGGAGCTCTCTCAAGCTGGGCACTGGTTCACCCACAGCTCGAGACTAGCCTGGACCTGTCCCTCCAAGCCTCCAGCACACAAAGAGGAGGACCCGCCTTTATCACTGCTGTGCCAATCACAAAGCCACTTGTTACATGCTGGCTCTGTCAGGTTCTCTGTGATTGACCGAGAGCCTATTCAGTCCCCAACTGACTAAGATCCCAGACACAAGGACGCACACTGCAATATTATTTGAAAACAAGATACCTTTGTAAAAAAAAAAAAATGTTTACTGAAAAAATTTACTTCACCCTCGAATCCATGTGAAATAATGTTTGCAAGATATTCCTGGCTAAAACACTGCAGCTTCTATCCAAGTGTATGGACATTGTTATGAGCGAAAATAGATCGTTTTGTAACTCGACCAAAAAACATGAATCTGTCCATTATTTTAATAGTTCAGTATTGTATGCAAGATAACAGGTATGTTTATGCATGGCAGTGGCACTAATAGACCGTCACTCATTTTTTGTTTCCACATTTATGTTTAAAATAAAAACGTCCATTTGAATAGCTTGTATAAATGATTATCATGCAATCGACAGACAATATTGATATGGGCATTGGTATCAATTGACGAGGTATGTTTACAAATAACAGTGGCACGGCCACCCTACTCACTATACCTTGCACATGTTTAAATTTAAAACATGAATATATGAACCTGTGTATTATTTGAATAGCTTAGTATTGAATGCACAATAACAAGGTATGTTTATACATGGCACTAGGCCCAGTTTAATATAAAACACAATTTTAAGGTGATGGCTCCTCTCCGGGGAGCCATCACCTTAACGTGGTGGAGAGGTTTGAGTGCCCTCATGACCCTGAGGGCTATGTTGTCTGGAGCCTAAAGCTCCTGGTAGGGTCTCCCATGGCAAATTGGTCTCAGGCGAAGGGCCAGACTAAGAATGGTTCAAAAACCTCAATGAAAGAACGAAGAAGAGTCGAGGAGACCCTGCCCGGAGGAAGCCCGGGGCCCACGTCTGGAGCCAGGCCCAGTCGGAGGGCCCGACAGCGAGCGCCTGGTGGCCGGGTTTGCCACGGAGCCCGGATGGGCACAGCCCGAAGCAGCAACGTGGCACCCCCATTCTCTCCATCCTGTGGGCTCACCACTTGCGGGAGGAACCGCTGGGGTCGGGTGCACTGCCCTATGGGTGGCAGTGAAGGCCAGGGACCTCGACGGACCAGACCCGGGCAGCAAAGGCTGGCTCTGGGGACGTGGAACGTCACCTCTCTGTGGGGGAAGGAACCGGAGCTTGTGCGGGAGGTGGAGTGCTACCAGTTAGATCTGGTGGGGCTTACCTCTACGCACTGCATCGGTTCTGGAACCGTACTCCTGGAAAGGGGTTGGACTCTTTTCTTCTCTGGAGTTGCCCAGGGTGTGAGGCGCCAGGCGGGTGTGGGGATACTCACAAATCCCCGGCTGAGTGCCGCTGCGTCGGAGTTTACCCCGGTGGACGAGAGGGTCGCCTCCCTACGCCTGCGGGTTAAGGGGGGGAAAACTCTGACTGTTGTCTGTGCATATGCACCGAACAACAGTTCAGAGTATTCGGCCTTCTTAGAGACCCTGACTGGAGTCCTGTATGGGGCTCCAGTGGGGGACTCCATAGTTCTGCTGGGGGATTTCACCGCGCACGTGGGCAACGATGGGGATACCTGGAGAGGCGTGATTGGGAGGAACGGCCTCCCTGATCTAAATCTGAGCGGTCGTTTGTTGTTGGACTTCTGTGCTAGTCATGGATTGTCCATAACGAACACCATGTTCGAGCATAAGGATGTTCATAAGTGTACGTGGTACCAGAGCACCCTAGGCCGAAGGTCGGTGATCGATTTTGTTATTGTATCATCGGATCTGAGGCCGTATGTTTTGAACACTCGGGTGAAGAGAGGGGCGGAGCTGTCAACTGAACACCATCTGGTTGTGAGTTGGGTCAGAGGGTGGGGGAAAACTCTGGACAGACCTGGTAAGCCCAAACGGGTAGTGCGGGCAAACTGGGAACGTCTGGAGGAGGCCCCTGTCCGGGAGATCTTCAACTCACACCTCCGGCGGAGCTTTTCTAGCATCCCTGTGGAGGTTGGGGGCATCGAACAGGAATGGACGATGTTCAAAGCTTCTATTGCCAAAGCTACGGCGGTGAGCTGTGGTCTCAAGGTCTTAGGTGCCTCAAGGGGCGGTAACCCTCGAACACCGTGGTGGACACCGGTGGTCAGGGAACCCATCCGACTGAAGAAAGAGGCCTTCCGGGATATGTTATCCCGAAGGACTCCTGAGGCAGTTGCAAGGTACCGACAGACCCGAAGGGCTACAGCCGCTGCCGTGAAGGAGGCAAAGCAGCGGGTGTGGGAGGAGTTCGGAGTGGCCATGGAGAAGGACTTTCGGTCGGCACCAAGGTGTTTCTGGAAAACCATCCAGAACCTCAGGAGGGGAAAACGGGGAAACATCCAAGCTGTATACAGTAAGGATGGGACTCTGTTGACTTCAACTGAAGGGGTAATCGGGTGGTGGAAGGAGCACTTTGAGGAACTCCTGAATCTGACTAATACGCCCTCTATTGTAGAGGCAGAGCTGGAGGCTGATGGGGGAGCATCATCAATTTCCCTGGTGAAGTCACTGAGGTAGTCAAACAACTCCACAGTGGCAAAGCCCCAGGGATTGATGAGATCTGTCCAGAAATGCTGAAGGCACTGGGTGTGGAGGGGCTGTCTTGGATGACAAGTCTCTTCAACATTGTGTGGAGGTCTGGGACGGTGCCTAGGGAGTGGCAGACCGGGGTGGTGGTTCCCCTGTTCAAAAAGGGGGACCAGAGGGTGTGTGCCAATTACCGAGGTATCACACTACTCAGCCTCCCTGGTAAAGTCTACTCCAAGGTGCTGGAAAGGAGGGTTCGGCCGATAGTCGAACCTCGGATTGAAGAGGAACAATGCGGATTCCGTCCTAGCCGTGGAACAACAGACCAGCTCTTCACTCTCGCAAGGATCCTGGAGGGGGCTTGGGAATACGCCCATCCGGTCTACATGTGTTTTGTGGTCCTGGAGAAGGCGTATGACCGGGTCCCCCGGGAGATACTGTGGGAGGTGCTGCGGGAGTATGGGGTGAGGTGGCCACTTCTGGGGGCCATCCAATCCCTGTACGCCCAAAGTGAGAGCTGTGTCCGGGTTCTCGGCAGTAAGTCGGACTCATTTCTGGTGAGGGTTGGCCTCCGCCAGGGCTGTGCTTTGTCACCAATCCTGTTTGTGGTATTCATGGACAGGATATCGAGGCATAGTCGTGGGGAGGAGTGTTTACAGTTCGGTGGGCTGAGGATTGCATCGCTGCTGTTTGCAGATGATGTGGTCCTGATGTCTTCATCGGGCTGTGACCTCCAGCACTCACTGGATCGGTTCGCAGCCGAGTGTGAAGCGGTTGGGATGAGGATCAGCGCCTCTAAATCTGAGGCCATGGTTCTCAGCAGGAAACCGGTGGATTGCCTACTCCGGGTAGGGAATGAGTCCTTACCCCAAGTGAAGGAGTTCAAGTACCTCGGGGTCTTGTTCGCGAGTGAGGGAACAATGGAACGTGAGATTGGCCGGAGAATCGGAGCAGCTGGGGCGGTATTGCAGTCGCGATGTGGCCCGGGAAAGGGAAGTTTGGGGTCCCCTGCTGGAGCTGTTGCCCCTGCGACCCTATCCCGGATAAGCAGTCGAAGATGAGATGAGATGAGAGACGAGACAATTTTATACAATATATATAGTAGGGGGTCCCTGCTCCATCTCTCTATCAGTTTGGGGGTCCTTGTTTGAAAACTGAATACAGGTTTTACCATTTATGAAGATGAAGCTTCTGTATTACTAACAACACTAATCACGCTGCTGCTGCTGCTTTTTAGTGTTGAAGTGAAGACCACCTAAACCGAGAGCAAATCATGGCCAAGACCAGTGTTTAGGGACTGTTTTGTTTGATGTTAACAAATGAATTGCACAATACATGGATCATTTTGTGAAATACCTCAATTGTGGTCTTGAAATAACATCCAGAGGCCTCTATGTTTGAAACCGAGACAACACGGAGTAAAAATGCGACTAATTCTGAGACCTTAAAAAGTATTCTTGAGAATAAGACCAATCTTGAGTTCTACAACACTGCTATTTTTATCATTACTGAAACTACAACTACCACAAAATAACTGTTAATAACTGTAATAATAACAACCACATGTAGACCTTTGTCCAACAACTTAAGACATAAAACTCAATAGCCAACAAGCTTCAGATGTCATGCTTATCCTTTGCTGGTAACGCTATGCTGTAAAGCAGGGGTCACTAATAGGAAGACCGCGGTCCGGATCCGTATGTACGTAATGTGAAGCGCCACTACGAGACAAAGCACAACTCTTTTGAGCAAACGTACCCACTCACATCTGAAATGAAGACACAGAAAACAAACCAATATGATCAGAATCCTAACACATGAATTCATTGACCAACTATGATGTTAACAGAGATAATAGAGCTGAAACAAGTAGTTTAATAACCACACATAAAGTCCATGCTCACACATTTCTCTTGTTAGAAGATGAGAAAAATATAATATCGTGGCTTTTTTGATTGACATCACTTCACACCTGAATAAACTGAATTTAAAGCTGCAGGGCAATTCTGTGAAATAAATTTTTCTAAAATTAATTACTTTATTTTAACCTGAGGTGAAATGATTTTTTTAACGATGCACCATCTCCTCTAAAATCCCATCTGAATTTAGACAAATTGTCTCATGATACAGTATTTCCCCAATGAACAATACCTTGTTCATTATTGGTGAAAATATTAACACCTATTGAGAAAAAACAAAAGTAACTATTACCAATAATGTTAATCTTCTAACTGATGGACGTCTATCTGCTTGATGAAGTTATCTCATGACACTTTTTATATGGAGTAGCTGTAAACTGTACTCATCAATGTACAAACCCAACAGTTCCTACAATGAGCGACCTTTCCTTTAACAGGAAGAAACCTTGAGCAGAACAAGAGAGAGAGAGAGAGAGAGAGAGAGAGAGAGAGAGAGAGAGAGAGAGAGAGAAAGAGAGAGTTAGTGATCCACAGAGAATAAAAGAAGGTATCGACCTTCATCACAAGACATGCTTCCCGAGGTCTTTTTAAGAGCTGAATTAGCCGGCGAATCGGCAGAATATGCTGCCAAACTGTTTGAGAAAGGTAAGTGTAAAAGGAGTCCTACAAATTGATATAGTTGGCTGAAGTCTTATCAGAGTTACACATTATTTGTCAACCAGTTTATAGTAATAAATTAAAATCATTAAAATCGAATAAATAAATAAAAAAACAAAGACAACTAATTATACCTCAGATAAATAATCGCTATTGCTGCAATGGTATTATTAAAATGTTTGAGATGATGTTTAACGTGTTTCATCTAAAGTGTTGACTCCATGCCCCCATATTTCCTTTTCAGTGTATTGAGGACATTTCTGCTCCATAATGCCAGAGGGAAATCAGAGCACCGTGACTGAATTTATCCTTACTGGATTCCCTGGACTTTATCCAGAATACCAAGGCCTTGTCTCAGCAATATTGTTCTTAGTTTATGTCTTAACTTTGACAGGCAATGTTACAATTCTTTTTTTATTTGCAACCAACCAAAGTCTCCATAAGCCAATGTATTATATAATTCTAAATCTGAGTACATGTGACATCCTTTTTAGCACAACCACTTTACCTAAGATTATCAGTAAGTATTGGTTTCAATCAGGGACCATTTCATTCACTGCTTGCTTTGTCCAAATGTACTTTGTTCACTATCTTGGCACAGTAAATTCCTTAATTCTCTTCCTGATGGCTTTAGATAGGTATTTGGCGATCTGCCATCCTCTCAAATATCCCATTGTTTTTAAAAACTCCACTATCAAAATTCTCAGTATTACAGCATGGGTTATGTCCCAGCCAAGCAATTTAATGATAACTATTAGGGCATACCCTCTCCCGTACTGTGCCTCAAACATAATCAACCACTGCTTCTGTGATCACATTGGTATAACAACCCTGGCATGCACTGACAGAGCCCCTTATGGTTTTCCTGCTTTTGTGATTGCAATGATTTACTTACTGGGACCTCTGGCATTTATACTGTTCTCATATTGCTCTATAATTATAGCAGTACTTAAGATTGCAAATATACAAGGTCGCAAAAAAACTCTGTCCACTTGCAGTACTCAGTTGATTATAATCTCCCTCTATTATTTACCCAGATGTTTTGTGTATTTAGCCAGCAATGTTGGCATTACATTTAGTACTGATATGCGAATAGTAATAATCATGTTGTATAGCCTTTTCCCCCCTATGATTAATCCACTTATATATTGCTTAAGAGCTAAAGATATGAGAGAAAGCTTGTGGAAGCAATTCAACAAACGCATCATTCCTCAAAAAGCACAAGTTTCATCTATTAACAACTGATAAAAAAAGATGCATTTATCAATGTTTTTCCATTCTGCAGATTTAGCCTTCTCTATTTGAGAGGACTGAAAATGTTCATAAAAAACACTGATTGGGGAAAAACTGAAATCCAAAGCTATCACAATGTTAACCATGTCATTTTGAAAAAAAACCCATCTTAAAATGGATTTGCTAAACGTATGACATAATATTTCAAATAAGGGGTATATTTTCAAGCAGCCCCTAAAATTGTAAACTCTGACCTACACCGTATCTTTGATCTGGCAAATGTCTCACATATTTCCTGTTCATGCAGTTGTTGCCAGGCCAAAAAACGCTGCCTGGAAGTGGGAGTGAAGTAAGTACTACTTACTCCCTCTTAACAGAAACATTTACATCGTCTTTTGACCTCCAGCACAGAAATGTAGTTTTTTGTAATATACACTATACCACCGGTCAAATAAATACTGCTTATCAAGTGTCTGTTCTACTATTCTATGGAGGCCATTGTCTTTTTTATATTCAGTTTATTCACAAGACCCACGAATACTTCAACCCATAGGTCTTCAATAGGGGGTCCGCGACCCCTAGGGGGAAATTTTTGGTTGATTTGACAATTTTTCATATTTTTTTTCTTTTTTTTTCACAAATTGAATTGTCTTTAAATACACATAAACATGAATCCAACGAATGGATAAATGGAGGCAGAAGATGTTGTCTTTCAGTCAGAAATGCACACATTCAGCGACACACAGGAGCTCTCTCAAGCTGGGCACTGGTTCACTCACAGCGCGAGACTATCCTGGACCTGTCCCTCCAAGCCTCCAGCACACAAAGAGGAAGACCCGCCCCTATCGCTGCTGTGCCAATCACGAGGCCGCAAGTTACACGCTGGCTCTGTCAGATTCTCTGTGATTGACCGAGAGCCTATTCAGTCTAGTCTTAGTCCAGCTGACTAAGATCCCATACACAAGGACGCACGCTGCAATATTATTTGAAAAGAAGATACCTTTGTAAAAAAAAAAATGTTTAATTAAAAAATTTACTTCACCCACGAATCCATGTGAAATAATTTTTGCAAGATATTCCTGGCTAAAACACTGCAGCTTCTATCCAAGTGTATGGACATTGTTATGAGCGAAAATAGATTGTTTTGTAACTCAACCAAAAAACATAAATCTGTCCATTATTTTAATAGTTCAGTATTGTATGCAAGATAACAGGTATGTTTATGCATGGCAGTGGCACTAATAGACCATCACTCATTTTTCATTTCCACATTTATGTTTAAAATAAAAACGTCAATTTGAATAGCTTGTATAAATGATTATCATGCAATCGACAGACAATGTTGATATGGGCATTGGTATCAATTGACGAGGTATGTTTATAAATAACAGTGGCACGGCCACCCTACTCACTGTACCTTGCACATGTTTAAAATTAAAACATGAATATATGAACCTGTGTATTATTTGAATAGCTTAGTATTGAATGCACAATAACAAGGTATGTTTATACATGGCACTAGGCCCAGTTTAATATAAAACACAATTTTATACAATATATATAGTAGGGGGTCCCTGCTCCATCTCTCTATCAGTTTGGGGGTCCTTGGCCTGAAAAACGTTCTCTGTCTCTATCTCTCTCTCTCTCTGTGTGTTTCTCTCTCTCTTTCCGTCAGCTTTCTTGACATGACCATAACAAAATACAGTATTGCCAATGCACTATATGAATATTGATAGTTGTCATATACAGACATCTATCATTATACATTTATGCATGTATACATTTTGAACAGTTTACAAAACTCCAACTCCAGAATTAACTTTTTTTTTCTTTACAAGGAAACCAGGGTACTTTTTTTACAATAAAAAGTAAATCACTGATATAGTATGTTGCTTATATTAATGCACAGAAATATAAAGATCGTATGAAACTCATCAATACTAGCATATCAGCTCTGCTTCAAACAGATGGACACTCTCAACCAAGACCGTTTAGTTCAACATGTCTCAAAGCAACGTATGGAGAGCAATTCAACCCATGTAAATGTACATATTCAAGACCTGCCCCTACCGAGTCTTCAAAGCCTACTGACTAAACACTGACGTTAGCCTAGCTATGATATTAACCGGAGCTTCAAACTCAACAGGCTCAGTAGGAGCAACTTCACGTTTTGATTCCCGTAGACCGAAGGTAGGATAACCTGTAAAGGGCGGATTGTGTTTACCCACAAAACCCATTTTTATTCACATATCTTGAGGTGAGAGGTTAAGGGACCCCTTTCAAAATGGCCATGCCAGTTTTTCCCTTGGCAAAATGTAGCCTTACTTTGAATGCTACCATTGGATTCCATATGCCTGATTCAGATTTCTGACCCTATGCATTCTGTGCGGGAACCTCTCGCACACCCCAGGCATATATAGTACTGCAGCAGATTGCACTAAGTATGTAATTTCTTGTTAATTTGGACCTGCATTTTACAAATCCTTTGCCAGGTGGTCTTTAAATTTATTTGATGGGCATGATTCAATAGTTCCATATTGGGTAAATCCCATTACCCGGCTCTGATGTTCAATCAAACTTCTGCAGCATCTGTAGTGCCAGGCCCGTGTCACATTATAGGCAATGCTACTCTGCGTCTCTCTGGATGCTCTGCACAAGCTTTTCAGCAGAAGCCTAAATTACTCTTTAGGTCTTCTAGTTTCATATGATACCAGGATCTTCTCTAGCTTTAACATGTTTCAGCCGCTGGGCCATTGGGTTGTTAACAAGTTAAGATCTGTGAATATCAACAACACATTTTTAGAGGCCCCATTCTTGCCAAAGATATTCAAGACACAATCATAGACTGTATAAAAGAAGTGGACATAGGGACGTCACCCATTAGTTTGTGGACTTTGAAGCCTGTAGTTCGGCATTTTGACTGTCACCGTCTTGGATTTTGGTCAGACTACAAGTTTAAGGCACTTCTGCATTGGCTTCACCTTTCAGAACCGCAGGTAGCCACCAGAATACAATATGTTATCCTATCTGTTCGTTTGGTTGGCATTTGTTTTATATCCCCCTTTGGATAGAGGCTAGCTGCTTGTCCTGTCCCATCTTTATGTTAAACTATGTCATGACTCCAGCTCTGTACATATTGATAGTCTCAAAAGCCAAGTGTAGTGTAGCTCAGAAAATGTAGAACTTTTCCTTTAAACATTGAGGTGTGGTCAGAACTATTCTAAATAGCATATGCTACATTGCACACTAAGTATATGTACAGTAAGCATAGAGTAAGCATGAATGAAATGTGACATTTGTAGCTTTAAGTGACCGGTCTCAACAACTAGTTTGAATTGTGATAACTTAAGTGATCCCCTGACTTTTTCTCTTGCACTATCACCATGTTAAGAAATTATTTATTTCAGGAAAACTGATTATATTCCAATATCCTCACCTGTGCTTTGTGTTAAGTACTAATTAGTAAATACTAACATACTAAAGATGAAGAAAATTGTTAAAACTACTGCTCCATGTAGTTTAATTGCTTCAAAACTAATATCTTGTAAACCTCTACCCTTACAAATCTCATGTCATGGAGGCAGAGTGATGTGTTTGTTTTGGGATCATCATGACACTCAGAAGCAACAACACAAATGAGTTCCAGGAGGAAGCTTAATTAGTGTCTCGTGTGTGTAATTTAAGCGTGCATGTGTGAGTGTAGGCCTCTCTGCATGGTGAGTGTCTTTGTACCTTAGTGAATTGTCATCTCAAAACAGTCTTATGCAATGTTGTTTTCCCCAGAATATTCCAAACACTGTTTCACATACATCTTCTGTTGAACTACTTCTTTCCTCTTACTATCTTGGCAACTATTTAATATGGTATAAACACGTGAACTGACACCTGAGTTAAGTTCCATAGATTTGGGAGAGGCAAAATATGAATGCTGAGAAATGTCAGTAAGAAGTGTACTGTAACCTCAGGTTCCTGTAGGGCTGCAGTAGCTCTTTAGTGTGACCACGTATGGGTCTCAACAGGTTTATGGTGTTACATAAAACTTTTAATAGGATTTGGCAGCAACATTTTGGACCACATGGAAGGAAAGTTCTGCTAAAGTAGGTGGGAGATAATTGCAATAGTCAAGACAGAATCGAAGGATCATCTCCATCACAGCAAGGAGTTTTAAATTATACAGGGTAGATTTTACAAAAGAGCAAAGAGAACCGATACTTTCAATCAAGAAGTTTCTACTTTCTAGACAAGCAACACATATATTCAAAGGGCAGCAAATCTTTGACAATTTAAATTGATAAATGACTGGTGTCATTGACTAATTACAGGCCAAAATCCATCCACTCTTTTCATAGTTTTTTTAAAGAAAGAATGTTGGTAAAAAAAATCAGGGTGGCCTTGATCGCATCTAAAATTAGTTTTGTGCTTTTGTCGCTATCTTTAGAGATACTTGTTTGAAAACTGAATACAGGTTTTACCATTTATGAAGATGAAGCTTCTGTACTACTAACAACACTAATCACGCTGCTGCCGCTACTTTTTAGTGTTGAAGTAAACACCATCTCCTCTAAAATCCAATCTGAATTTAGACAAATTGTCTCATGAATTTTGATTTGAAGTTAGCTCATGCATGCGATTTTGAAGGGCTTTAATTGTGAAATGCTACATCAGAATGTCCTGGTTCTCTCTGAGAGAAACCTGGAGGTGCTCTGCTATTAAGATGCACATTTTTCAAAAGCTTTCTGTTATGTCAGTTATTCTTTAATCCAGCCCTTATTTTACTTGTAATGAGAAGAACATTTATTTATGTATTTCCATGTATGTATAATCCATCCACTTAAATTTGAAAACTGAGAATAATAATTGTTAAAATATAAATGATGTGTACTTTCTCTATTTGATTTGACAGTTGTTGGCTACACAAAGACATTGTTACTACTACTAGGCTTCTTGAATATATATATATATATATATATATATATATACATATATATATATATACATATATATATATATATACATATATATATATATATACATATATATATATATATATATATATATATATATATATATGTATATATATATATATATATATATATATATATATATACATATATATATATATATACATATATATATATATATATATATATATACATATATATATGTATATATATATATATATGGCACTAAATAGCGCAATTTAGATAAATGTTCCAGACCTTTGCCCGAGGAGACTTTCTCAATTTGGACCTTATGGAATGTTAATTGAATACCCCTGCTGTAAAGCAATACACTCAGAACAAACACGTGCTGTGTGCTGAGAGAGCACCATTAAACACTGGGGATATTAACACTCCCTCCTCAGTATTAATTTAGGTAAACACTGGGGGTTTGTTCAAGTGCAATTGTTTACTCCTGTGGGACTTATACTGCTTTAGCATTATTAAATAAATGTTTCTTTCAAATAACCATCATAAGATGAGTGTTGCTTGCTATGCATAGCATGTACAGTATTTCCCCAATGAACAATACCTTGTTTATTATTGGTGAAAATATTAACACCTATTGAGAAAAAACAAAAGTAACTATTACCAATAATGTTAATCTTCTAACTGATGGACGTCTATCTGCTTGATGAAGTTATCTCATGACACTTTTTATATGGAGTAGCTGTAAACTGTACTCATCAATGTACAAACCCAACAGTTCCTACAATGAGCGACCTTTCCTTTAACAGGAAGAAACCTTGAGCAGAACAAGAGAGAGAGAGAGAGAGAGAGAGAGAGAGAGAGAGAGAGAGAGAGAAAGAAAGAGAGAGAGTTAGTGATCCACAGAGAATAAAAGAAGGTATCGACCTTCATCACAAGACATGCTTCCCGAGGTCTTTTTAAGAGCTGAATTAGCCGGCGAATCGGCAGAATATGCTGCCAAACTGTTTGAGAAAGGTAAGTGTAAAAGGAGTCCTACAAATTGATATAGTTGGCTGAAGTCTTATCAGAGTTACACATTCTTTGTCAACCAGTTTATAGTAATAAATTAAAATCATTAAAATCGAATAAATAAATAAAAAAACAAAGACAACTAATTATACCTCAGATAAATAATCGCTATTGCTGCAATGGTATTATTAAAATGTTTGAGATGATGTTTAACGTGTTTCATCTAAAGTGTTGACTCCATGCCCACATATTTCCTTTTCAGTGTATTGAGGACATTTCTGCTCCATAAAGCCAGAGGGAAATCAGAGCACCGTGACTGAATTTATCCTTACTGGATTCCCTGGACTTTATCCAGAATACCAAGGCCTTGTCTCAGCAATATTGTTTTTAGTTTATGTCTTAACTTTGACAGGCAATTTCACAATATTTTTTTTATTTGCAACCAACCGAAGTCTCCATAAGCCAATGTATTATATAATTCTAAATCTGAGTACATGTGACATCCTTTTTAGCACAACCACTTTACCTAAGATTATCAGTAAGTATTGGTTTCAATCAGGGACCATTTCATTCACTGCTTGCTTTGTCCAAATGTACTTTGTTCACTATCTTGGCACAGTGAATTCCTTAATTCTCTTCCTGATGGCTTTAGATAGGTATTTGGCGATCTGCCATCCTCTCAAATATCCCATTGTTTTTAAAAACTCCACTATCAAAATTCTCAGTATTACAGGATGGATTGTTGCAAAGGCAGCCCCTTTAATGTTAGTTATTAGGGCATACCCTCTCCCGTACTGTGCCTCAAACATAATCAACCACTGCTTCTGTGATCACATTGGTATAACAACCCTGGCATGCACTGACAGAGCCCCTTATGGTTTTCCTGCCTTTGTGTTTGCAATGATTGTCTTACTGGGACCTCTGGCATTTATACTGTTCTCATATTGCTCTATAATTATAGCAGTACTTAAGATTGCAAATATACAAGGTCGCATTAAATCTCTGTCCACTTGCAGTACTCAGCTGATTATAATCTCCCTCTATTATTTACCCAGATGTTTTGTGTATTTAGCCAGCAATGTTGGCATTACATTTAGTGCTGATATGCGAATAGTAATAATCATGTTGTATAGCCTTTTCCCCCCTATGATTAATCCACTTATATATTGCTTAAGAGCTAAAGATATGAGAGAAAGCTTGTGGAAGCAATTCAACAAATGCATCATTCCTCAAAAAACACAAGTTTCATCTATTAACAATTGATAAAAAAGATGCATTTATCAATGCTTTTCCATTCTGCAGATTAAGGAAAGTTTCATAAAAAACACTGTTTTGGGACAAATTGAAAGCCAAAGCTGTCACAATGTTAACCATGTATATTTGAAATGTCCTGTTCATGCAGTTGTTGCCAGGCCAAAAACCTGCCTATAAGTGGGAGTAGGTAAGTAGTAGTTATATTACTACTCCCACTTAACAGAAACATTTACATCGTCTTTTGACCTGCAGCACAGAAATGTAGTTTATTTGACACCGGTCAAATAAATACTTCTTATCAAATGTCTGTTCTACTATTCTTTGGAGGCCATTGTCTTTTTTATATTCAGTTTAGATTTTAGAGAAGTTTTGGATGTGCTATTGTTTTTTTCCAGAGCAAGCACTTTGACTGCAGATGTTTGAATAAAATATTATAACAATATTACTGTTTCATCAGAAGCAACATATATACATTTTTTGTGTATCTGGGAGGTTCCGCTTGAATTTTTTCTAACTGGCTAAAGTAAAGTTAATAACAATTTAAGTGTAGAAAATTACATAATATTATATTACACAAACATTTAATATCAATGAAAGAAGACCAATAAAGTAGATTCTTATTCTGATACCATTAAAAATGTCAGTGAGTTCATGATATAGTGAAAATATGTTTCATAAAGGCCCAAACAAATGAACACAACCTCTGTCACAGGGTTAGGAAGAGTAGCAACAAGGGAAGACTTAGGAACAGGCAAAAGTCAGGAGATTAGGCAGTAAGGCAGGTAACAAGCAGACAAGCAACAGGCAAAAGATGCTCGGCAAGAAATTACCATATTGCAATGTTGACGAACTGACAAGGGAGCATAGGAACCGGACCGGTATATCTAATAAGTGAATGATAAAGGTAGTGAGAACAGATGAATGATGAAGTCAGGCAAACAAGCCTGAGGGCATCTGATGGACAGTAAGGGAATGGCAATTAATGATTTCGAGGATGTGGGAATGTGGCTGTAGAGGTGGACAGAGAGGCAGAATGCGACAACCTTAAAAAAGGTCAACTGATCAAACACTTTGTCTCCTCATGTCACCTCATATCTGGAAAAAAGTTTCTCTTTAACACGATGCAAAGCAGGTGGATGGCCACTAACTGTTGTGATTCACCCATGTTCTGTGCCTCACTGAGAGGAAATCAATCATCAGTCTGTATTCATTATCCAAAAAGCATAAAAGAACAACAAACAAAAGTCGCACACTGTGAATATGTTTACAAACAGTCCTGCTATATACTTTAAATACAAATTGAGAATAGGTCTCATAGAAAGTCTCAACCACCTTGCACTAAAATCAGCTGATCTGATTTGCCGTGCAGCAGGCACTGCATAGTGCACACAAATGAATGACATAATGCAATCTCTGGGGCGGCCAAAGATGTCTTACGTCATTCACTAAGATGAATATATATACTGTAAAGAAGTCAGTTTGGAGTGGGATGCACCTTGATTGTCAGGATTGGGATTTTCCTCCAAGGGGCAAAGGTGACAGCTAGATCCTAAAGACTATCTCTGATGTCTGAAGAATAATCGATGACTAATTACAATCTTACCAATTTCTTATAAGAGAGCATTTCTCCCAACATTTCAACACCTAAATTATAATGATTGATACAAACAAAACAGCAATCAAAGATTTCATAATACTTGGATTTCCAGGACTTGACCCAATATATTATGGACCTGTCTCAACTCTTCTTTTCTTTACCTACTTGGTTATACTAGTTGGAAATGTTTTTATTCTGATTATTGTTGGGGTTGAGAGGCAGCTTTACAAGCCAACCTATCTGATCTTCTGTCATCTGGCAATGAATGATTTGTTATTCGGGACAGTGACTTTACCAAAAATCATATCCAGATACTGGTGGGATGACCAGATAATATCTTTTGATACCTGCTTCACTCAGATGTATTTTGTTCATTCCTTAGGAGCAATTCATTCTCTCCTTCTGCTGATTATGGCCCTTGATCGTTTCATTGCAGTGTGTTTTCCGTTTAAATATCCTGTTCTAATTACAAACAACATTGTTTCTATAGCTTGTGGGTGTTCGTGGATTGGGACATTTCTTAGGATGATGGCAGTTGTATTTCATGCTCTGACTTTGACTTATTGTAATCCTAACATCATTGTGCAATGCTATTGTGACCACATTTCAATTGTACGCCTGGCTTGTGGTGGAGATGTAAAATATGTTGAAACTGTTGCTGTCAGTCTTGCAATGTTTAGTCTGTTGCTTCCACTTTCATTTGTAATTTTTTCCTATATTTCCATCTTTGTAATTGTTTTAAAAATGACAAACCAGGAGGGGCGATACAAAACCTTATCAACATGTACACCACAGTTATTGATTTCTTGCCTGTATTACCTGCCAAGATGTTTTGTTTATCTAGCTAATGCTACAGGATTCTCTTTTAGTTTGGAAATCCGCGTTGTATTGATATTGTTGTACAGTCTTCTTCCTTGTGCTGTTAATCCAATCATATATTGCTTCAAAACTAAACATATCAAAGATATTCTGATGAAGAGATTGAAGAATTCCAGAGTTGCAGTGAAATAATGTGTGCATTCAATTCTTACCATAAAGATCTGAATAAAGTTCTGCACTAAAAAGTAATTGTGAGAAAGTGACATGACCCATGTGGCATTCAAATAAAACAAAAATGTTGTATACAAGAGACAATAGTTCCATATTTTCATACTTTTCTTTCACATCTACTAAGTGTTTCGTTAACATTTTGTTATATTTCAATGAGCCAGATTAAAATGTGCCAATAACATTTTTAAAGTTGTACATTATTATTTCTAACACTAGATCAAGCCAACTGAGATGCATTACAATTCACACCTAGGGGATTTTAGCATGTGAGGCCACAGTCTTTCTCCAACCTCAACCAGGAGCTTTGAATTACATCATCATAAGCATAAAAACAGCAGGAATATTTACATGTTCAAAAGTTTGGAATCGGCTGCCACAAACCCTTTGATTCGGTACAGTCAGACGGCTGAGAAGACTAATCCTTGTTACAAATATTTATTCCTTTCATTGAGGGTTTGCAAAAACCTTTTTTTTTTTGGTACATCGCTGCACAATGTTTCCACCAGACGGATAATTCAAAGGGCAGAAAGAGACAGATTTGTCTGAGCATTAGATCAATAACAATAGAAGAAATCACCATTGCCTATAAGAAGCTGGAAATAACAGGCAAAGTCCGTCGGGCTTAACAGGTTAATCATTCTATATTTGGGGCTAAAAAATATATTTCAAATGTAATTAATACATTTAATGTCAGCATTATAGTGCTTTTATCTTTGTTGAAATAGCCACTATTGAGGGAAAGTAGAATATTAATATAATTACATTTTTAACAGTATACTGTATATGTGTATATATATATTTTTTATATATATTTTTTTTTTTTCTTAATACTGACTTTTGGTTTAATCCAAGCTTTTAAAAAAGTAGATAATTAGATGTTTTGTGTTCCTCAGTTTAACTTGTTGGAAATAGAAAACAACAAACAAACGCATGGCTCTTTGATTAACATGATGATCCTTTGAGGATAGGTCACATCAAACTTGATAAATGGCTGATACAACCTGGCATCCACTCATTGTAATGTAGTCCTGGATATCACCTCCAAGTTAGAGCCGTATTCAGACAGGAGAGAATCAGAGTCATTAGATACACTTATTGGAATAAGTGATTTTCAGATATAGGGGATCATTTGGAATAGATGGGTCTTGGATATCTCTTTTGAAATATATGGTATATTGATAGTGTATCCTGCATTTAATATTGTAACAGTCTAATCAGTGCGCTTACCTTGCAGGTCTTCATTTCATGTCTTGTTTCTAGTTTCTTAATGTAAACTTAAAATTATGATTGCCAATTTTACAGGGATGAGAAGCTTCCTCATTCTTGGATTCCCTGGACTTAGTCCAAAATATTACGGACCTGTGTCAGCTCTGCTCTTTTTCTTCTATCTCGCTATTGCAATAGGAAACATTTTCATTTTAATATTTGTTGTCCAGGTGAAGTCCCTGCAAAAACCCACATATCTGGTCTTTTGTCACCTGGCACTGAATGACTTAACATTTGGCACTTTGACTCTCCCGAAGATCATATCAAAATACTGGTTTGGTGATGGCATCATTTCATTTTATGGGTGCTTTACACAGATGTTCTTTGTTCATTATTTAGGATCAGTAACTTCTTTCATCTTGTTGGTGATGGCTCTCGATCGCTTTATTGCAATATGTATTCCACTGCGTTATCCTGTCCTAATCACAAACAACAACATATCTGTGCTCTGTGGCTTTGCTTGGTTCATCCCTCTGCCCTTGATGGTGACCATTGTAATCCATGCCCTCACTTTACCTTTCTGTAAATCAAATAGCATTGCTCAGTGCTACTGTGACCACATTTCTATAACAAGCCAGGCATGTGGTGAGAATGTTCAAATTGTAGAGGTCACTGCTCTCTGCACGGCCATGTTTTGTCTCCTGCTTCCTCTTGTATTCATCTTGTTTTCTTACATCTCCATCTTTGTGGTTATTTTGAAAATGTCCAATGCTGCAGGCCGTAAGAGAACCTTATCAACTTGCACCCCACAAATTGTCATCACTTGCCTCTTTTACCTTCCCAGGTGTTTTGTTTATGTAGCCAATACTGTTGGATTTTCTTTCAGTTTAGATGTGCGTATTTTATTGGTATTGTTGTACAGTCTTTTCCCTGCTACTGTCAATCCCATCATATATTGTTTCAAGACTCAAGATATCAAGCAGACTTTGATGAGGAAAATGAAAGCTAGGATTGGAATAGAGATAAATCTTTCATTCTGATAACAGAATAATACCTCAGTCATCCAGTCAAAAAGTTTGGCTTCATTTGCAAGAAATATGACAAATGAAACGTGATTATTTGTATTAAAGCTTGGCACGATAGGTAAATGACATTGTTTCTTTAATGTAAAGCCTGCAGTTCAGATGATAATGATATCTAAATGGAAATATCAGATGTAATTGCTTTACAAAAACTGCACTGTACACATACAAGGGATGTAATGAGCTAATAGAAAGAAATAAAACTGTCGAGTTCAGACTCTTTGTCATGGATTTAAATATGTTCACAAGCACTTAACCATAGACTAGATTACAGAAGTGGACTACTACACCAGGGACCAGGGCCCAGTGACGTGCGGTGAAGTCAGATTTACAATTATATGAACCCAATAGAGAAGCTTAAATCGCCATTCAATTGGCAGCTTGCACATTGACTACTGGTTGTTTTTCATATCAGCATTATTTACACACACACACACACACACACACACACACACACACACACACACACACACACACAGGTAAAGTACATATTTGATTCCACCGGGAGCGTTTCAGAAGCGGAGCGCTCGCGGGCGCCACAGCGTGAGATTCCGGTGTAACAACCCCGGATGTATAAAGAGAACAACAAACACATAAAAGGTTACCTTACCTGTCCGACGCTGAATTGCTGTTGATTTGGTCATATTTCCTTGTTTTTGAGACATTTTTAAGCTTAGATATATAATCTTACATTGTTGTGGTCAAAGCAAAATAGAAGAAGAAGAAGAAGAGAAGTGTAGAAGAAGAGCAACGACAGAACAAGCATAAACCCGACCCGTGGGCTCTCGCACGCCCCCTTCAGTGAGGCAGAGGTACTGTTTGTCCCTCTGTGCTTTTTCATTGCGGTTTCTGTCACATCAGCAACACTAAATATGTTCTACACAGACGTGAAATACATTATTCTATGTAAAGAAAGGACATGTAATAAAAGTGTCTACAAATATTACAGTGGTGACAAACAATGAGAAAGCAAAAGGCACGCGCTCAACCCAGTTAGTGAGGATTCACAATCTGAGGTGAGGAACAGCTCGTCGCTGCCTCGCCTCACTGTCTCCTCTGTTTGAACAGGACATGCGCTAATTCAGCGATTTTGATTATAAAAATGCTTGAAATGATTGGAATCATACAGAAATTACATTGATAGCACAGATCAGTAGATAAATATTAATATTTATTTTATTTTAGCATTATTCGGTTTTTTTTGCCTGCCCTGACCGCAGGTCCTGGCTCTTAGTACTTAATACAGCCGTCAGATGGCGACAGACTTCGTTGCATCCATAGGAATGTGTGGATACCTACAGCAGAGTAATTGGGGCCTCCTATTCTGCATGTATCTGCCTGTACAGCATGGAGCTCCTGAGTCATATGAATGTTGAACAATATGCATTGTTTTTAAAACTATTTAAATTTTGGAGGGAGATTTATGTTAATTGTAATAAGGCTATATGGGATTGAAATGTGTCTTGAAGTAAAACTCCCCGTAAACAGTCAACTTGTAAACAGTAATGGCCAAAACACTGAGATTTCCATATGAATTGTATCATAAATGTTGTATTTGAGTGTATTTTCATCAAACGTATAGATACAGTTGAAGTCAGAGGAAGAGATCACATTCAGTTGCATGATTGTCCATGGTCTTTTAATGGTGGTATGCCTTTGACATTTTATACTAGGCAAGGATAAAAATCATATTTGTTCCTTCGTTGCATCCATGGTAATGGGATGATAATATAGTTTGGTTTACTTACAATGGACAGGTATATAAGCCTAATGGTTAAGCAGCTATTCCTGATTAATTCTTGTTCTGTCATTTTTTCCAAGGAATAGTACTAGAAGTTAGGAGGTTAAGAAACAGAGAAGACGGGAACTGTTAGAGGCATAGAAATAGTTTGTGTGATATTTACATTAAACGTGGTCGTCTTGACATGGGATTTAAACATTTAACGATCATCACCAGATAAATGGTAACCATGTAAACATGAAAAGATCAAGAGTTTTGGTTTATGTGAAACATCTTTCACTGCCTGGTCAAAGTGTAAACTAAAACATATGATTTACATGTCATTAATTAACATTTTTAATCAATTTTGATGGATCAATTAATTTCAATGAAGTAACTGCCTAAGCATTTACCATTTCTCCACCTGACTCATTCACCACACCAAATGGCCATCAGATAATCTCCTCTATGTCACTTTGACTATCATTGCTATGACAGGGCTCAGTGGGTAGACATGCCAGATCCTCAAATACAGGAGCATAGCTGCTGAAAGGTAGTTGCATTTTTAAAATACTTTCCCATTGCTCAAACATACTGGACGGAGCACTCTGAGCTTCATGCTGACCTGCAGCAGAACCACAGGTATGTGTGAAGCTGCACGCTGACAGGGATGACTGGCCATGTATACATCTCCTGGTGCTGATGAGAGAAAACAGTCCACACTCAGACTCTGAGCAGGCGGATGTGCTGTCTGTTTCACTGTCAGACGAAGCATCGATCATCGTGGCGGACTTGGCAGGTTCAGGCCTTAAGGATGCTCGAGGTGACATTGTTTGCTCCAGAGGAGTGTTTAATTTACTAATTTCTTCAAAAGTGAGGCATTGTGCCGGTTCCATGAACTCTGGTTGTACGAACTTCTTTTGGTAACAAGGCGGTGTTTGCCGGGAGTGCTCTGCATCGATCTTAGTCACCAACTGCTTGTTTAGGAAAGAGACACCTTGAGGTTCCGTAGGACTTTTCGGCCTCTCTCCATTGGAGCGTTCTTTCTTAAATCCTGCTAACAGCATCCTCAACTCTCCCCACCGTTTAGGATCAGCTTTCACACACTTTGTGTCGTACAGGTGGTGTGTCAGTGAGGCAGTGTCTGAGTGAAGTGCACTAGAGATGCTGCCGATTTCATAATAGTCCAGCTCACTGTTTGGCACCGGCTGAACACTTGATTGACTGGCATCACCGCAAAACTCCACACTTAACCTCTGCTGATCGGCGCTCATTGGGTCGTGTTGTTTCTCTTTTTCTGCACACGTGACATCGGCAAGAGTTCTGTTGTCATCACAGCGAAACGCTACATTGTCTGTCCCTTGCTCTGTTTTCTTTGGCGAGCTATCACTCTGACACTTTGCATTCTTACGCCTCACTCTGTAAAGGGCAACACACAATCCTATAATCACCAGGACGGAGATCACAGGAAGAATCACAGCTATGAGCCACAGAGGCACACTGCCCTGTATCTCGGAGCATTGATTACGGCTCTCTGTTGCAGAGATGCAGATATCACAGGCGTGGTCAGAAACGTTGTGTAAACAGACGCAGGACCTGTTCTGCACGCCGGGACCACACACGCTCCGCCGGTTTTGACAGTGTGCAGAGAGACAACGCCTCCTGGCTGTGTCCTCCTCAGAGCACGGCGAGGGGAGGCAGACACCCGGAGAGCTGCAGCTCGACTGGACAAGAGTGGAGCTCGGCCAGACGTCCATCATCACACTCCGTCCACTGACAGGCAGGGTGTAACCGCTCACATTGAAATACTGCACACAGCCAGTAAACCCTGCCATCAAAATAATGAAGTTGACAATTGTTCATTGTTACTCAAAAATGCTAAAAAAACAACAACAACAACAATAAAAAACCTGTCAGTTGATAATTTCATTTTAGTTCTATTCCCACACCCACATGTTTTGGCCTTTTTATGTCTGGTTCACATATTAACACTTAATGAAATGTTAGGTGTATATTTACCTAACTGCTGTAGGTTTGAATCACTTGTCAGAGCTGCACCAAAAATAATCCTTTCCACACTAACAGGAGTGATATCCATACTGCGGCCGGTGATGTTCAAGACGGATTCACCATCCAGAAGCAGAAATGTGTTCTGTCCATTGCTGAACAAGGAGAGGACATGCCAAAACCCGTCGGCCACGGGGGAGTCCACAATGAACTCTGACAGGTGGCCTGACAGAGTGTCTTTGGTGATGTACACAAGCTTTCTGTGTTTTATCTGAGGGAGACAGAAAAAAAACAAGCAATTTCACACTTCAAACATAAATCCAAGATGAGTAAATATCTGTTTAAGTGCAATCTATACCGACCTGCAGCGTAGTGTATCCTGTCTGCCCAACAACAAATATTAACACTCCATTATCTTGGGTCTTAAACTTGATGTTAATCCCACTTTGGTCTCTGGCGTTTCCTTCTTTTTCATCATCCAACAAGTCTTTTAGCAGGTAGTCTCTCTTGAATCGCTCCTTGATGACATACTCAATGTAGTCATTCCCATCAAATCGCAAAACAAGCCCCTCTGACATTTCTATTTAAGAAGAGAGAACATGAAAAAAGAGTATTATGGAATTGATGAAAGTCAAACAAAAATGTTTATTAAATGTATATTTACCTTTAGCACAGTTGCTTCCAGTAAAAGGGCTTTTGCACTCACAAAGATAGTCAGACCAAAAGTCATGGCACAAGCCGCTGTTCTTACATGGGTTGCTATGACATGGTGATGGTGTTGTCCGAGGACACCTTTATTGAACAAAAAACGAGTTACAAAGACAAGTTGTTGAAATGTATAGACAAAAAAAAGATACATTTTTCCATATATTCCATATTTAAAATATGTTTTGCTATTTTCATGCTTTTGTCAGGTGGGGGCAGTAGAGGTATGATAGTAAATGAGTTGGGAGAGAGGCGGTGTGATACAACTAAGGTGCCCAGCATGACTCGGAACCCCAAAGTTTATTATTATCGAAAGAAATTGAATTGTGTATACTAAATGCTTACCTTTCCAGGATGTTATATGTTGCTAGGGCCGTTGAAGGTCTCAGCAGGATACCATTTACATAAACGTTACGAATACATCCAACAAAGTCATGGGTTTTAATCTGAGCAGGAAGCAGTAAAATAGATTCAAAAGTCCTCGTTCCTCCGAACGTCATATTACTGCCAACATCTAGTGTTCTGATTGTAGATGAAGACAGAGAGAGGTCATTGATGAAGGTTCAACACAAGGCCAAAGAATGGAATTATGAATTGTGCGTAATTAAGAATGATTATTTCACTGCTACCTCTTGAAGCTACTGCCATCACTCCGTGAAAAACAAAATCCATTGTTCTCAATGTCTGTGCAGTTGTCCACATGCAAGGAACCCATCTGTTAAATGCAAGTAGTGCGACATCAGTCTTTTCAGATTGACCTCTTTCATTTCCAATTTAAAAAAATGCCATCTCATTAACCTTGTGTATGTGCTGACATAACTAAAACTCACGTTCCCAATCCTCCTAGCAGTGACACTATGGAAATATCCATCGGCCACTTGCTTGTGTGTCTGCAGCCTCACAGGTCCTGGGCCCAGGTCATAAGAGAGATGTATGGCTCCATTCAGTATCTCCAGTGCAATGAACTCCCTGCTAGATGGTCCTCCGGGGTTGTACAGGAGCAGGGAGTTCCTCTGCACTGTCGCAAACTCTAGAGAGATTAAATTAGTCCTGCGATCCAACGGGGGAAACTCCATGAAGGACAGCTCCTCAAAGCCATAGCTGTGGTCCTCACAGTGGACTCCACTGACTCCTAAAACAAAGATGGAACATATTGTTTGTAAATTGTTCTCAGTTGTAACTTGGAAATGTTAGGGTATATTTTATGACATGTAGAGGAATAGTCCAACATTTTGCAAAGTACACTTCTTTGCTGTCTTGTGGAAAGTTAGATAATAAGATTGATACCACTCATATTCTATCAATTAGATATAAGCTACAGCTAGCAGCCGGTTAGCTTAGCACAAAGACTGGAAATTGGGGGAATCAGTTAGCCTGGCTCTGTTCAAAGGAAACAAAATCCAAAAGCAGCACCTTTAAGGTCACTAGTTAAAACTGAATTGCAATTTTTTTTACAGGGGATAGACGAGAGCTTGTTCATATGAGATGCCTCTTGTGCGGTTTCTTTTTAAGGATGCATTTTTTTTGCACTCATTTGTTACAAATGAAAATTGACAGAAGCCATTACGTAAGGAATGAGAAAAGAGACATTGGGAAGGTGTGGGGGTATGGGGTTTCAGTAGCTATTCAACCATCCGACAAGCCCTTCTGATGGAGTGTACTGGTGTCTGCTGTCTGTTACCTTTGGACAAAGCCAGGCCAGCAGTTTCACCATGTTTCCCGTCTTTGTGCTAAGCTAAGCTAACCAGCTGCTGGCTGTGGCCTTCTATTTAACTGACAGATAAGTGGTATAGAACTTCTCATCTAACTTTCCACAAAATGAACAAACTTCCCAAAATATTTAACTTTTGCTTTAAAGAGCCTTCTTTATGCGTTATTCTTACCGAAGGGACAATGACAGGAGAATCCTGTCTGTGAATTGATGCAGCTGCCCTGAACACAAGGGGTTGATCTACAGTGGTCTATGAGGTGCTCACACATTTCTCCTGGAAAACACAAACAAATAAAACCCAGACTTTGAAGAGATTCTGGATTCTAATCATGCAATATAATGTTATTTTTTTTTAATACACCAAAGTCTACCCTCAAATCCGGGCACGCAGTGACAGTGATATCCGTCCTGAGTGGAAGAACAAGTTCCCCCGTTTTTGCACTTCAGCTTCAGGCATTCATCTATATCGGTAGAGCAGAAAGAGCCAGAGAAGCCACTCTGACAGTGACAGTAGAATCTTCCTGCAGTATTCACACAGGTGCCTTTGTTCTCACAGGGATTCACCTCACATTCGTCTATGTCATCTTCACACAGTGTCCCGGTGAAGCCAGCTGGACAGGTGCAATTAAAAATCTCTTTCTGCGGCGACACAAAGATGACTGCCGAGCTTTCCAGAATAGCAACATCCTGGCTGATGTAAATGTTTTTCTTGCACGCTGCCCCATTTAGACAAGGGCCGATGAGACACGGATCGCTTGTGATGTGAGAAATCGTCACATTGCTATGGCCTTCTAGTAATTTCTTATGGCCTACAGAGATGCCAATGGCTACCTCTCTGCTAAGATATTGACCGTTGTAATTTTTCACCGCAGCTAATAGAAGGATTTCACTGCCAATATGTTTGATTCCAAATACATGAGTCTTAGAGGTCTGTAGGTTAAACAGACTGTCCAGAGCTTTCACAAACCGCAAATACTTATTTGACATAAAGACTTCCATTGATGATGATGATGACACATAGAATAATATGCAGCTGTCTATGGAAGCATTTGTGAAACCTTTGTAGTTCACATAGATGCTGTTGTTGACTGGGAAGTGGAGCTGGTCTGTAGCCTCAACTGTGATGTTAAATGTAGCCTCGCCTTGAAAAGGAGAGGACCACAGCTCACATGTGCCATTAGGTATTATGAACATATTCATTTGTCCGTTTTTGATGGCGCAGTTGAATGAATCGGACTCATCCTGATCCTCAGGATGGACGTTTCCAATCATCCCTCCTTGGAAAGAACTGCCAAAATATTTCACCTCGATGACGATATTTCTGGGCAGTGAAGGGCTATCGTTTTCATCCACAATCATGATGTGGATCGTTGTTGTTGATGACTGCGGAGGGATCCCTGCATCCCTAACAGCCACAGGGATGTGATACATAGCGATTTGTTCCCGATCAATAGTCCGTGTGGTGAATAAAACTCCATCAGGAGTCAGTGAAAAAGCACTTCCTGTTGAAGGATTTACCAACCAGTAGGTAAAAGGTCCCCCGTTCGGCGGAAAATCTGAATCAGATGCATTTAATTTGGCAACTACTGTGCCTTGAGGCTGATTTTCCTTCACTTGAGTCTCAGTGAATGTGAGTTTGGGAGCGTTGTCGTTAACGTCGTCGATAGTCACTATGACATTCGTAGTCCCAGTGGCTGGCGGAGAGCCATTATCAGTGGCTGTAACGGTCAGGTTATAAACTGGCCCGAGTTCTCTGTCAAGTGGAGCGTTTACTGAAATAACACCACTGGATGGCTCAATGGCAAAAGAGAAGTTAGTGTTTCCATTTTCAATGCTGAAGAAGAAACTATTCCAGTCCAAAACGGAGTCCTCATCCAGAGCACTCACCGTTATCGTAGGTGTCCCAACCGAGCTGTTTTCTGCAACATTGGTCAAATAAAGTGCAGTGGTGAAAACGGGTGGGTCGTTCGTGTCAATCACACTGATGTGGATCAAAGTTTCGTCTACGCCCATGCCAGTGAGAACACCAGAGTTCTTCGCCAGAACTTTTAAAACTATGTGACTGTTGCCTTGTTTTCTCAAACTGCCAGTTGTGTATATTTCTCCAGAAAGTTTGTTGATTTCAAAGCCCATGTATTTGCTTTGACCAAACATCAGGTAAAACACCTGACCTTCAGGGCCAAGGTCATAATCTGTAGCTGTCACTTTTCCGATCCTAGTTCCAACAGGCACGTTTTTAAATGCAGAAAAGTTGTATTCTTTTTGTCTGAATGTAGGTGTGAACTCATTGACGTCTGAGATTTGGATGACAATATGTGCCAAACTAAATAAAGCATGACCACCAATGTTCAAAGCTTTAATCGTTATATCAAAGATCTGCTCTCGCTCATAATCAAAGACGTCCGAAGTGGTGATAGTGCCATTTCTTGAATCAATTGCAAATTTATCCACATGGCCAGCAATAAGAGAGTAGGATATTTGAGCACCTGAATCAGCATCCGTAGCGTTCACAACTAGGACATTTGTTCCAATTTCTGAGTTTTCAGGCACTGACGTGATGTACTCTGAGGACGAAAAGACCGGAGGATTGTCATTCACATCCATTACTACCACTGTAACATTTAACATGCCGGTTTGAGAGACCCAGCCTCCATCCAGGGCTTTGATTTGGAGATGATATATAACTTCTTTTTCAAAGTCAAGCTCTCTGATCAGTGTTAGCAGCCCAGATGCTTCTCCTACAGAGAATGATAAATCGTGATTTTCTGGCATTATGCAGTACATGATGGCACCATTGGGACCGTAATCTCGATCTTCTGCATGAATTTTCCCAATTACTGATCCAACCGGCAAGTCCTCAGGGACGGAGAAAATCACATCCGGCTCTCTGAAGCTTGGAGGAAATTGATTCCTCCCAGTAATTTCAAAAGTGATTTCAGTCTGTGATGACAAAGAGGGGGCGCCCTGATCTTTTGCAATAACTAATACTGTGAAAAACAAATGTACGCTCTCTATCAAACTCTGGTTTAACATCACTTTTCCACTGTCGACTTGGATACAGAAGAAATCAGATGCATTGCCTCCATTGAAAACATATTCGATACCAACGCTGGTGTTGCTGACATCCTGATCTATTGCTGTGAACTGGACCACCTCAGTACCAACATCCATGTGATACGGGATAGCAATCAGAGGCTGGAAAGGTAAAAACATCGGTGGATAGTGGTTATATGGTTCTAATCTCACTGTGACAGTAGTGTTGCTGTACAGAGGAACACTGCCACAATCGAATGCAATAACCGTAAACTGGTAGATTTGAAAAGCAGTATTATGTAACGTCAATGGCTGCTTTGTATAGATCTCACCAGAGGATGCATCCACCCAAAACTGCTCATTTTGAGGTTCAATAACATACAGAACCTCACTGTTTTGCCCCATGTCTACATCTAAAGCAAGAACCTGCATGACAAACACCACTTTACCGTGTGTTTCAGGGAGGACAACGCTGTAAAAATGATGTGAAAATACTGGTCTATTGTCATTGACATCTGCAATGACTATAGTGACGTCGGTGCTAATACTCCATGCTGAATCATTTGCGTTTACCTTCAAGATGTAATGATCCTGCATCTCCCTGTCCAGAAGTCTTTTAACAGTTATGTCACCAGTGGTGAAGTCAATATTAAATGGCAGATCATCACTTTGATCAATTATGGAGTAATTTATTCCTGCATTGGCACCAGCATCGTCATCAGTTGAGGTGACTTGTATAATCGTGTGTCCAACAGGGGAATCTTCAGGCACCTCTGTGAGAAAAATCTGTGAAAAACGAGGTGCGTTGTCGTTTCTGTCTAAAACAACAACAATAACCGTTGCTGTGTCTTTATGAAGAGGGTTGTTTAGCTCTGCAGCTTCAACCATTAAATTGAATTCAGGGGTGTTTTCTCTGTCTAAATTTGCAGTGGTGCTCAGTAAACCATTTTCAGGGTCAATTGTGAAAAGACTATCAGTGTTTCCTTCTGTAATATTGTACTGCACTGTGCCGTAGAGCCCTGAGTCAGCGTCGATGGCGAGAACATCACAAACCCAGGATGGCGGGGAGTTCTCCAAAACCTCACACCTGTACTCAGCTTGGGTGAACTGAGGGAAGTTATCATTTACATCACTGATGTTTATGTGAATTTCTGCAAACGATGAGAAAGGAGGCGAGCCGGCGTCTCTGGCTTCTATCAACAAGGTAAGTTCCTTTATGCTTTCATAATCCAGAGGGTTCTCCACGGCCAACGTTCCACTCAACTGCTCCACATGAAACATGTCTTCAAAGTTTCCAGAAGCGAGATAAAAGGAGACTGGATCAGCTCTGGCGCTCGTCGCAGAGACAACCGCAACTAATGTTCCCACCGGCTCGTCCTCGGAGAGGAAATCACTCAGAACATCCACAGTCATTTCTGGAAACTCAGAGGCGTTCTGAAACCGGACGCTGATAGTAGTGATGTCAAATTTGGGATTTTCTGCAGCGTCTTCCACATGTGCACGGACAATGATATCTTCCGTTCTCCAGAAAGCCCTTGAAGCGAATACAGTGCCGCTGTGTGGATGGATGGAAAACAGATCTGAACTTTGTCCATACAAAGAAAAATGCAGTTCTGCGTTCATCTCAGTATCCCCATCTGTTGCTCTTACTGCACAAACAACCGAGCCTGTAGGACAAAAGAAAAACAAAATAAAACTCTCAATCCTATCAAGTCCATGTTATCCATGAAACATATATCTGTCAAGTGGAAGTAAAAACTCTCACCTGGAGCCATCTCAGTGGGCACATAGGCCACATAGGGGCTGTTCATAAACTGGGGCCAGTGGTCGTTAATATCTCCAATGAGAACGGTAACAAGCACTGAGCTTGACAGAGGCTGAGTCGGATGCCCATCACTGCCAATCACCATCAACCTGTAAATGGCTACTGTCTCCCTGTCCAGGACATCGGTTGTAAACAACTCTCCAGACATTTCTTCGATGTCAAAAGGCACATCAAGGTTCTCCACGGAATACCTAAAGGAGGGTCAAAGGATGTAATAGTCTATTAGTGAACTGGGATAAAGTATAAAGCATTACACTGTATATACTGAGAGAGAGATTTCCAGTTGCTCTTGTGCAGCAATACACTGAGACTATTGTGTGAGAAATGGTGATCCTAATGCTACACCACTAGAAACACGATGGACCTAGCTTTAGCAGTATTTTAAGTTTGTATTATAGACGGTACTTCTCAACATTGCTCTCAAATGTTTGGAGGGACTTTTTACGTGTTACCTTATTTCCCCACTGACTCCCTCATCAACGTCAGATGCGGTTATCACGGCAAACACGGTGCCTGTGGGGCTGTCCTCAGACACTATGGTGTTGTAGACTTCCTGACTAAACTCTGGATGGTTGTCATTGACATCATCCACAAGGACTTGTATGGTTAGAGTTCCTGTTAGAGGCGGCAATCCTTCACATGACAAAAGCAAATAATGGTTCATCAAACTGTTTGAAGTGACTCTTTACAAAGTGATCACATTTAACTTTGGCCTGAATCACCTGAATCAACAGCGACGACGTTGATGAAGTAAGATGATTCCCTCTCTCTGTCCAGGCTGTGTAAAATTTGAAAGGTGCCACTGGGAGTGATGGAGAACAAACCGTCGCTATTTCCTTTCTGTATAAAATAGGTCAGCTGGCTGTTGGCGCCTACATCTTCATCCAAAGCTGATACCTGGTTAAAAAAAAAGAAGACATAAACAATCTAGAAATGAACATTTTGGAATCAACATTCAACAACGTCTTTGATTAAGATGAACCAGCAGCACCTGACGTGTGAGCTGAGCGGGGTCCTCATCACTCTCTGTTACATGCACGGTCAGTGTTTGTGGAGTAAAGAGGGGCACAAAGTCGTTGACGTCCAACACTGTGACACTGACAGCAGCAGTGGCAGATCTGTGTAGATTCCCCTTGTCTACGGCTGTTATGATTAAGGTGTAGTTTGAATCCCTCTCCCTGTCCAGTTTGTCCATGGCTGTGATGACACCTCGAACCGCGTCCACCACAAACGGACCCTCCTGGGTCAGCGTGTACCCAACTTGTCCATTTGTCCCGATGTCTTGATCAAGAGCCTGAACCCGGATCAGGCTCGTTCCTCGAGGGATGTCCTCTCTGATTGTCAAGCTGTAGGTGCTCTGAGAGAACTCGGGGTCATGGTCATTAGCGTCCTCAACGTGCATCGTGAGATTCATAACGGTTGCCATTCTGGGTGAGCCTTCATCAGCGGCTGTTACAGTAATAGTCAGGGTGTCTGCCTGTTCTCTGTCCAATGCCTCCTCCAGGTATATTTTTCCACTCCTGTTGTCGATGCTAAACACGCCACCGGAAGTGTCGTTCAAATAATATAAAACTTCCCCGTTGGATCCAATGTCTTCATCTTCAGCATGCACGGTCATGATAGCAGAATGAAGTGCAGTGTCCTCTGGTACACTGACTGTTTTGGCTGACACGAACAATGGAGCGTTGTCATTGACATCATCAACCACCACAATAACATGAGCCGTGCTGGTGAACTGTAAAGACACAGTCTGGACACAGTCACTGGCAGTCACAGTTAGATTGTAGAGAGGTTGTCTCTCTCTGTCTAACTCTGTGTTCAGGCACAAACTGCCAGCTGTGTTTATGAAGAACACCTTCTCCTCATCTCCACCAACCACTCTTAGTTTCAAGTCTCCATTGTCACCTGGCAGAGAGGAAGAGATAATACATGACGTTACCACTAACGATGGATTGCCTTTCTCATAATGTACTATGTATAAAACAAGGATCAAAACGTTGCACTTTGCTTATGATGCACTAAGACCTGTTTGCTGCAAAGTGCATATTTCAATTTGTTGTACAAACAACAGAAACCAACCACATAACCATCAGACAAATAATTAACAATAAATATAATATGAAGATCACATTGAGTTATTTAAAAGGCCAATGACAGCAGGGACAAATGAAATTGTCTATTAGTCAGATTGTATCTGCGGCCAGACAGAAGCACCTTGGACAGGGAGTGGTAAGGATCAGCCAGGATTGACTGGGCCTTCTTCAAAGGCCTAACTTTGCAGTAATAAAGTATTCATTAACAACAATTGAAGGGGCCAAGAATAGGAATTCACTGGAAAATAAAATGACTTTAGCCGCCAACTAAATTTGAGATTTTCAGCAGGACACAATCAAATAACACAAAGATAAAGAAGATGTGTGATCATGTCTCGATTAGACTTGCCAGATGTGGCATGTCGAGCTAAGAAATGTGTGAATAATAAATGTGCCATTTCACACTCATCATAAACAAGTATTTATTTTTTACCACAATGTCTGTTGTTCACTGTTGCTGTGCAACGTTTTGATCCTGTTGGGGACTGTGGCTTCTACTTTGCCTTTAAATGCCACAGGGGCCAAAATAAATGGTGGACGAATGTGGTATTTATATTGTACTCTTGCACTTACCATCATCGATATCTGACACATCCAAGGACAGGAAGCAAGTGCCCACACGAGCGTCTTCCAGCAGTGACGCAGGAAAGGTGTCCTGGCTGAAAACAGGGGGGTTGTCGTTCACATCTAACACATTGAAGTACACCCTGACACCGGATCCCTGTGAGTCCCCCTGCTGCACCACCACAGTGAGTATGTAGAATCTTTGTGCTTCGAAATCCAGGCCGCGGGATAATAGGAACTCCCCTGAGAAGGGGCTGAGGAGGAACAGGTTCTCTCCATCATCCTCTTGCACTGAGTATGTGATAGGCGTGAGACTCCCAAACACAGTTTCCAACCTTCCCACAACTGTCCCTGTCAACACATGGATAATGCACAATCACTGGTCTAGTGACTGTGAAATGAAAATACAACATTTAGCGATATCATTGTCATATACAGAAGGACTTAAACTAGCATTTCTAATAGATAGTAGATATGACAATATATATATATATATATATATATATATATATATATATATATATATACAAATTAAAAAAATCACAGGTTAAATAGTAGCATTTAAAAAGCAATAATGTAATACATTTACATTATGCATTTGTGCCTAGTTTACATGGGGAAGGCCATGCTGCACAGATGACTAACCTGGTACTGTGTCTTCTTTCACTTCAAATGAATAAACAGTTTTGGAAAGAGCCATCTGTGTTCGCCATCTGTTATGGGAGTGTAAGCCGACAGATGTATAATACCAGGAGGAAAGCGAACGCTGCCCTGAGACGATATCAGCAAACCGTCTCTCACTGCTCACATTTACTGTATTTCCAGATGAAGGTTCATGTGAGGAAGTAGTATTAAACACCTGAGGAACCATCGAAAGAAAATAAGAAATGAAACTCTTGTTCTTTTGATAGAATAGGCAACTTTTTAAGCATTTATACAGAAAGATTAAACATATACACTTGATCAATTCAAACAGTGATTGATATGTTAAAACATAAGTTGCAATAAGTTATCTCTCACTGCTGCAACATATGAGCTGAGAGACCAACTTACCAGAAAATGAAACAATAAAATTGTGTATTTTCTCCAGTGTCCAGTAGGGTCCATTTTAAAGTTCACAAGTGCCTCTTACTTGCAAAATCAAAGTGAGAAAATAAGCAAAACAAAACAGACGTGGCATTAAAAAGTGAGGTCCTAGAAACTTCACGGCATTAACTCCAAACAAGACCAACAAAAGGAAAACTTTAAAAGCTGTCTCCATAGTGATTACTCAATCTTCTCAGCTTGTAATCCTGACTGACACGCCCCTTTGACATCATTCCATGCAAATACAGCAGCAGAGAAAAAAACTCTGTTGGGGCTACAAAATGCAGCAGATTGAAAGTTTGGTGTTGTTACATATATAACAAACGAAAAACGTGCCTCGCAATCTTTCAATTAATTAGCCCACGTGTCTTTGCTTTCTTTGTTGAATGAACTCTGGCAAGTGAAAAAGAAAAGCGTAATAACAGATAACACTATGTTTTGCTGAATCAGTCTGCTTTGTATTCTCTCCGTGAACAGAGGTTCCTCAACGCAGCGCTGGAATGGACTCTTTGAACAGTTGCCTGCAGTAATGTGGCCTGGAGGGAGCCTTTCTTGCTGCATGTCAGATGAGGAATTCATTCAGAGGCTGCAGGGCGTTCATTCAGCGGGTGAAAGGAGAGAAAAGAAAAGAAAAACCTGCCGCTCTGATTCACAGGTTTCGACAGAGAGCTGTCATGACACTGTGGCGCACAATGTTAAAAACTGAATCACATTTTCTTGGAGCAATCAATTTGAGTATATGACAAGCATTGGTTTACTGAAGTGCTGTTACTATAACTGGACCATCAGCACTGCTTTTCCCCCTAAAAAACAACAACCGCTTTATTCCTAATGTTCCCTACTTGCAGGGACACTGAGGAGGAAAGCCTGTTTCTCTGTGAGACCCCCTCATTCATATTTGCTAACACGTTTAAGAGGACAGTCCTTTGTATGGCAAAGGTCAACGCTGCTGAGAAAAGCCTGATAAATGGACATGCGAACCCCCTTTCAAGTGACTGCGAGGCCACCGGGACTGTGAGACTGTCTCCAATTACACACAAAGGGAACTCTATCGCAGCAAAGGATCACAAAAGGTCCCTGCAGGGTCTCACTGGGGTAGTGCACACAGAGAGAACGTTTCTCTGGACTCTTAGGTGAGACTTGAATAGGCGCACGAACACCTAATTTCTTTTAAATGTGGCCAGTATAACTCAGCCAACAGTTAGGATTTATCGTCCTTTCCTCACAAAATAACTCTACTAATTCTTTATTATGACTATTATTTGTCTTCTCAGAATTATACCCTTTCAATAATATAATATGGGGACATGTTGTGCAGCGTGTTGTATGTTTGGTACAAACATAACTGGTGCAGAACCTCATGTGGAGCTGAATTTAGCCAGCAGTTAATTTGCATTAACATTAGCTATAGAAACAGGAAGGATTGATTGATTTTAGGAAATGTCAGTGTTTAGGGAGGCGACCTTTTTTTGTCTGCTTTCATTTGTTGAGTGTGGGACAAAAGACAACGTTCTTTGTTTACGATGTTAAGTTAAATTGATGTCTGACTAATGCAGCAGCGTTTGTGTCCTATGAGTCCATGTGTGACTGAGCACTGTGGGCACGACACAATAACCAAGTTAACTATGGTTGGAACTTCTAACTGCATATCCTCTACAGTTTACTTAACCGTGGCGCCACCTTCTGGATTCAGGCTCCCTAAACCACGGTACAGTTAGCGACGTCTCACTTCTCAAGGTTATTTGGGGGGAAAACTAAATAGAGAGGAACCCAAAAACATGATGGGATACAAATCAGGCACCTAGATAACATACATTGGACATATGCTTTATACCTCATACTGTGCATTTTTGCATATTTCCAAAGCATTAGAGCACTTTCATTAAAAAAAAAGATATATAACATAACAGAATATTTTTATTGTGCATTTTTCTATCCTTATATTCATGTTTCTTGACTTTTGCTGCTCTGCTTTGCATTTTTATTTTCTATATTTATTGTTATGCATCAAAAGACCATTGGAAATTCCCCATTTCCTAATATCCAGGTAAAGGCAAATAATCCTGCAGAGCACCGACTGATCTTTTCAAATCAAAGCCATTCGGCCGTTTTTGAAAACAAACTATGCCAAAGTAGTGAGACGTGTTTAAGAACATGGGTGAGCGAGTCAGTCAAAGGGTGATTCTAACTATTACAGCTTCGCTCCAGTAAAAATGAAGCTGTCGAGTTGTTCTCATTTCTGTTAATATCTTTTTTCTACTATACTGTTGACTTACACTGTTGTCATTTTGCACTCATTCACTTGTGCAGTCACCAGCTATACTTATTAAATGAAAGACGTCAAACCCCAGAGTATTTGAGATGTTTATGTGAATACTTGGTAGGCTACATGTTATACATTGGGAGATGTTGAGATGGAGAAAAAACAAACTACTTCTTTTTTTAAAAAAACGACCTTTATTGAAGACATTCTTGAATTTCAACAGCTGTGTTTGATATTAGAGTGGTATTCAAAGAACAATAAAAAGACACTGGGACAGCACATAAAAAAATATTTTTTTTTTGAAAATAAAGAGAAATAGACTACCAACTCAGAAATCAAATTTTTGAGTTGTAACACCTAAAGACTAGTTACTTTCATACTGACTTTTGTCCTACAAAATTGTTACATAATATGGCAGGGGATAAAGAACTACGACTAAAAAAAAAAATCTCAAACTTAAGATATGTAGTGTTAACTTTACAAAGGAAAAGGAGAATAACACTGTACATCTTAAAAACATCAAATATACACAGGTTCTTGTTCAGTCTGACTTATGTTTCAAGATGGTGAATTGAGTATATTAGAATTATATGGCATAAACAAAACTCCCATCCATATGCAGTTTACTCATCGTCCTCATCATCGTCGTCGTCGTCTTCCTCATCTTCTTCCTCCTCTTCATCCTCATCATCGGCTGTGGCAGCAGAGGCTGAATCCACTGTGCCCTTTGTGCGGTAAGCAACGACATCCTGTGGAGAGCACAACAAATGTGTTTTTAGCACTGCAGAGGAAGCTACTCTTTTACCTGCTTCAAAGTAAAGAGACACCTAAAAAAACAAAACAAAATGCGATTTTTAAATTCCACAATAACAAGGCCAGCTTTGTCTTCTCACCTTGTCATATTTCTCCTTCAGCTTGGCCGCCTTCCTCTCATACGGCTGCTTGTTCTCTGCAGATGAGCCGTTCCACATCTCTCCCAACTTCTTCGCCGTGTCCCCGATGGTAAGACCAGGATGCTCACTTTTTACCTTGGGGCGAAAGTCTGCACAGAATAGGAAGAATGCAGACCTGTGGGGGAGGGGGGGGGGGGGGGAAGAATGTGACAGATAAGTTATCGTGATCCACTTGTGACTGTCAGAAAAAAAATAACTGGCGTGGAGAAAGTTCATGATGGTACATACGGTGGTCTCTTGGGGGCATTGGGGTCCTTGTACCGTTTCTTCTTTTGGCCCTTGGGGGGATCGTAATTCTTCATGTCCCTCTCATAACGCACCTTGTCTAGTTTGGCCATATCTTCAAACTTGCCTTTCTCTTTCTGTGACATTGTCTTTAGGAAGATAAAAAGCAGTTTCAAACAATCTAGAAGACATTCGCTACTTGAAAGAAAATATTGGATTCAGAGAATTTAAAAAGAAAAAAAAAGACAACGATATAGGTATTGAGAGAAATGTATTTTACCTTCCATCTCTCAGAGCATTTCTTGGAAAACTCTGCGAAGTTGACAGAGGCATCGGGATGTTTCTTCTTGTGTTCCTCACGGCATGTTTGCACAAAGTAGGCATATGAGGACATTCTGCCCTTCGGCTTCCTGGGGTCCTTTCCCATCTTGGATCGCTAAATAGATATGAAAAGGAAAAAAAAACGTTTTAAGAGAAATGCATCCATGCAGCAGTGGACAATCTAAATATATCCCCAGTCAATTGGCCCCTCATTTGCTTTGTCAGTTCCATCTATTGTTTAAATCGGGTGGTGGGAGGAGGGTGTCTGAGATGACTAATAATCCATTGTACTAGAGGCCAACATGGTGCATACTTTAATATTCAACTACGCATTTAGTTTAGTGATGCTTTATTTCCAGCATGCATTCACGGTGATATAGCCGTTGGTAGAGTTCGTGAACACAGAACGGAGCGTTGATGATATCATCTAGTTACGTTCGCCTCCCATTCAAATTGCATGCAGATGAGTAACGTTTCATTAGCTTCCACCGCATTTTACTGTTCGCTAGCGGCTAGCTACTGTGCGGCCACTCTCGCTTTGTGTCCTATTGGAATTGGCGATAGCCTTTTAGCTAGGCTACCTAGCTTTAGCTGGCATGACACACTGCTAATTTCATGAGACGATTATTAAAATGGCTGATTTGATTGCGAACAATGGCTAACGGGATGCCACCACGCGCCTCTTAACGGGCCTCGTTTTAACCTCAGTGGCGTGTCTGGATATTGCCGATTAATGGATTTAAAATTTCAATAAAATGTGTCGATGAAGGCAGGGAAGGATGCTCCGCCTGCATCACAGTGCCGATGCTGCTTCAGCACCATTAACCTACGTTCACCTTCTAGCTGCCGTTAGCTTATATTATAGCATCACGACCAAACCAATCAGCCACCATTACGGGGCTAGCGTAGCTAACGTAGCAGGCTAGCTACCGTTATGAGTCGCTCGCAACACATTAGCGGACGTTACGATAACCCAGACGTAGTAGTTGGCTTGGTCATTGGGTGGTATACATCGAACCGTGCGTGGGTTAATACACATGGCCGAAGGTAATGTCAGCGGAGTTAACTTAAGTAGCAAGACTGTATTTAACATTAGCAAAAACTTGCTATTGTGTTAGCATCCTATCCAGCTCCGTCATGCAACTACATTTGCAAGGTTATACGCAGATGTATTCTGTGCAAAACTTATCGCAGCCCACGGTTTCATTCACAACAGTTCCACACAGGTCGCTGCGTGTAATAAGTTAACATGGATCATGCTTACCCCCACTACAGCGCTATATGAAGCCAGCTTTACGTCGGTACGTCTCAAACAAAGGGAGGAAAAGCAGCGTTAATGCGCGGTCCTTCGGCTGTGAGAAGGATGCCTCTGTGCCTGTGTGTCGGGCTCCGGCTGTCGGACATTGGCTGCCGTAAACTCCTTGGAGTATCTTATTGGACACTCGCTGTCTGGGTCCTGCTTGTTGTACAGTTGGTTAAAAAGAACTAGCGACGGTGGCGCTAAACTTGAATGGCAAACCTCCGTCGCATTTATTTTAGTGAAGGCAAAAAAACAAACAATCAAGTAACATTAAAATAAGATAATCCTTTATTAGTGGAAATGTACAGGATTACAGCAGCATAGTGGATAGTAAGAACAAGATCAAAACAAGGATTGTAAATAAGTAAATAGATAATAAACAGTAAAGAATATTAACTAAGTAAAAAATCCACAATAACTAAAATATAACTAAAAATATTATATATACAGACAGAATATTTTTTACTTAAGTAAACGTGCAGTTACTTCACGAATTACACTTAGGTACATGTAGATTAATATTGTCAACAAACTATCCATAAAGTATCAAATACATAACTATAATTTAGAGCGTTGTACTGTAATAGGCCCGATGTTATATATGATAGTCTATTGCTGAATTATCAACATGTAAGCAGTGTTTTAATGCTGGTTAAGGTGGAGCAAATTGTATTTTATTTTAGCTTTTTAAATCGATTTAGACGGGTTGAAAATCTGATTTATAGATTATGATTATTTGATAACTGTGTGGTTGAGTCGAGAGTGAATTTTAAAAATAACACATGGAATCATCTGGAGAACTTCCTTCTCTGAATTTCTTGTGAGCTCTCTTTATCATAAATTGCAAATAGACAAGTTTCCTCAAATAGAGGAGGGGATTGAGTGAAATTTGCGGTAGTTTATATGGGACCTATACATCATTCCATAAAATAATTATAGGTTTTGTAGGCCTATATAAAATGTTTATCTGCTGCGTAACCAGTAATTATAGGCGTCATATACAATAAATGTACAGTATTTCTATTGGAAATGTCATTGTTGGATATTATAGCATTAAATAAAGTTACTTGACTTAATATACCAAGTTATTTTGCACCACTGTCGGAAACAGATATAAATAAGGCATATGGCCATGTTGAATTTTTAATGCAACATCTCCCCTGCTGAGCAGCTCACTGTGGCCATTCAAATGTTGTAGGTCTCCATAACCACAGCACCTAGAGACATTGTTCTGGGATCAGCTCTGCCTCCGCTTAGATAAAAACAATAC